>NC_073744.1:153887972-154187972 GCF_029784135.1 Toxorhynchites rutilus septentrionalis
GTCGAGAAAGACGCACCACGCTAAATATGGGGTACAGACTAGGGGGGCGTTGCTGATTAATGGTCAGCTGCATCCCAATAGAAAGTATCCCGTTTCGGGCACACGTACAGAGCATCGAAGACTGCAACATACCAATTATGAGAACACTTGTAATACTAACCTCGAGCCAACCGCGAGTAATCGGTTACATATTACTAACATAGTTGTAAGACAAAAATTGTCAAAATATTGGACTCCCGGCCCCGTCAGGCTAACGCCACATGTGCCTTAATAAAAAATATATTTGGGGGAAAAAAAATGCAAAATGGATATTCGGGAGGAATAAACACGCTTTTAGAACAATTTTTTATGAATATTAATTCCACATATCAAATATTTGTTCGATGTTAAAAAGCCATACATTCTATGCAATTGAGGGAAGAATCTTGAGCGAAAATTGTGTCTGACGATAATTTTATGTTATGGATAAAGTTTTGGTGGAAATGCAAGGAAATTTATAGACAAAAAAGTTATGTTAAGGTCAGGACTATGTATTTGATGTATTTAAACGACATCGAGTGATAATTTCTATTCAAATTTCAAAAATTCCTTTCGGGTCTGCCAATCTGATAGAAAGTGAGTTGCTCTACGAATACGGATGAATTATTTTGAAGTTTATTTTGCAGAAAGGTAAAGTTGCCACATTTGATTGAGTCTGAATCGAACGGATTCAAAAATGCAAGAGTTGATTTCAATCGAATCGTTAAAACATTCAAACACGCTCACAATACATTGCTTATGTTTTAAACAACACCTAAAATATTCTCCAGAAATAATTTATATGGCAGAACAACGTTTGCCGAGTCAGCTAGATTTTAGATAAAAATAATGAACAATGACCAAATTTTCCGTATAGAATGAAAATCCCTTAATAGAATTTCAAGTTTTCTGTAAGGAATACTTTTTTTCCAGATTTTTTTGTTCAAAGATTTTCTATGATGAATGATTATTTTTTGGGAAGATATTGAAATAATTTCAATATTAGTCGAGTGAGAGTACTACGAATTCGAATAGGCAAAGAACATCAATCAATTATTTTTGTTCAAGATTAAAAAACTTAGAACTGATTTCAGGACAGGGTAGCCACAATAATTTTGGTCTCAAAAAATCTTTTTATCGCAGTTTTTTCTCAGAAAAACCGGTATTAAATTATGAGTCATAATTAGCAGCATTATTTTAGGTTTAGTATCATTGACTGTCGTAGTTATTATGAATTCAACATCATCGAATTTGGTATTTTTCAACATTAACTGATGGTCCGAAAGATCAATTTTTACCGCTTTTTCCACCACAACAATTCGTTATTTTTGAACTACTGGACCGATTCAGATGATCGATATATCAAATTAAAGCCAATATGCTATTATTGTTTATAAAAATTTGACACTTGGGAAAACATGGAATTTTGTTTTCTTAATTATTGATTGTAATTGTTTTTCATAGTTTACATGGTTTTTGGACCAAAGGCACCATATTTTTTAAAATATTTTTTCTTGAAAGCTGAAGCTTGAATTTCAGAGAGGTGTCTTTTTTGCGTGTATGAGTTATGATTTTTCAAAGTCAACATGTTTTCAGTTTTCTTTCAATATTCCTATGTGGTTATACTACATCTATGCAACTAGAATCCAATTTTTACGCAGGTGTCGTTTTTTTTTAATGAAAACCAACTCATTGGCTTCATCTGAATCGGTCTAGTATTTCGAATGTTATGAATTTCTGAAAAAAGGGATTTTTGAAAAAAGGGGAAAAATATTTTTCGTGCCATCGGTTGACGTTGAAAAATCATAGCTTAAGATATGTTATGTTATGTAAAAATCCTCAGCTTCAAGAAAAAATATAAAAACGTATAGCGCCCTTGGTTCGGCGACCGTGAAAACCATGAAAAACAAACACAATCAATAATGACAAAATCAAAACCTAAATTTTTTGCAAGAGTAACATTTTTCCAAGAAAGACTAGCTAATTATTCAATTTGATATGTCGATCATCTAAATCGGTTCAGTAGTTCACAAGTTATGAATTTTTGAAAAAAGTCATTTTTGGAAAAAACGGGTGAAAGTCAATATTTCGGTCCACCCTGAAATGAAAACGGGCTCGCTATTGAAAAATAAAAAATACGGGTCTAATATTTTGCGAAAAGGAACAAAACTAGCGCTTTTCCCGAAAATCTGAGAACCACTATATCGGTTTGGCATGGAATGGCTGTATATTAGGGTGCCAATGAATGTATGGGGAAAAAACGACCCTTCAATTTCAAAAAGTTACCCTATACAAATTTCAGCTCAATCGAACTTAAGGGAGAGTGGCGCAAAGCGGTCAAAGTTTGAGTTTTTTGAAAATCGAAAAATCTAAGTAAATCGGAGTTTTCGAAAAAAAAATTAGATGCCAAATGTCTTAAAATTGCATGAAACTTCGAAATCTAGTGTCATCTCAGTTTGACACCAGTAATTGAAGTCCGAATGAGCTAATGTTTTTCATAGGGTATATTATCGTGCAAATCAACATTTCGCAGCAAGTTCCGAATGAAAAATCGAGATAACTATTTTTATTGGCACCCAAAACCATACTTTTCGTTTCGTACTCCGAAAAAAAACCAAGTCCCAGAGTGCCTCTTCCTTAAGTCCGATTGAGCTGATATTTTGCATAGGGTGTTTTTTCGAGGTGGTGAACATTTTTTATGTGGTAACTTTTTGAAATTCAAGATGACCATTTTCATTGGCACCTTGATATACATCTTAGGGTAGCAGCGAAAATGATCATGTCAAATTTCAAAAACCGACCATGTACATTTTGTTTATTTGCCCTAAAGGATGACCTGTGCAAAATTTCAACTCAATCGGACATGGGGTGCCTCAAAACGCTCAAAGTTTTGATTTTTAGCACTCGAAAATCTCCCATGGGGGGATTACATGAAAACGGGATTTTCAAAAAAAAAAAAAGGTTTTGATGCCAAATGTCTTCAAATTGATTGAAACGTCGAGATTTGGTGTTATCTCGAGAGAAAAAAATTTGGCCAAAAATCGATCTTTGGGACCTGAGTGGCTGAGCTAGTTGAAAAATATTGAGCTTACAAAACAAATGGATTTTATTTTCGTACTTATTTATTGTAGTCGTTTTTTATTGTTTCCATCGCTTTGGACTAGATGGCGCTATATTTTTCAATATTTTTCTTGAAAGCTTAGGATTTTCTACATAACATATCTCGATATCAAAGATGCTATTTTTTTCGTTTTCGAGATATAATTTTTTAAAGTTAACTGGTGGTCCGAAAAATATTTTTTCCCCTTTTATTCAAAAATTACTTATTGCAAAAATTCATAACATTTGAACTACTGAACCAATCCAGATGGTCGACATATTTAATTGAAGCCAATAAGCTAATCTCCTTTGAAAAAATATTGTACTTGCAGGAAGATTGGATTCTAGTCACAAAGGAATATTGACGAAAACTTAAAATATGTTTAATGTACAAAATAATAACTCAGAAACGAAAGATAACCCCTCTCTGATTTTCGGACATATTATGTAGTAAAACCTCAGATTTCCAGAAGAAATATAAAAAATATAGCGCCCTCTCTCTTTAACCGAGAAAACTATGAAAAACTAACTCAATCAATAATAACAAAACCGAAAATCGGAATTTTTCACAAAAGACTAATTTCATGCCAACTCGTCTTAGGAGTTGGCAGCACCATCTCAGATAGTCGTGATACGTTGTGGGTATAAAGACATGGGTCATTTGAGCAACTTTGCATACTTAAAATGTTCGAAAAATAATTAGACTACTTTCTGGAAAAAGCCAAATTTTCTTTCCTATTTTTTTACAAAAATTTATAACATAAAAACTATGATACCTACAAAACTGTTGTCAATGGATGAAATGTAGGAAATTGTTTAAATTTTCACAAAAAAATACCGAAAATTTTTTGAAAAAAAATTTAGCTGAAAAAAAATTAAAATTCATTTTTCTCAAAAACGTATTTTTTAAAATTCTCAATAATATATATATATATATATATATATATATATATATATATATATATATATATATACATGAATAGCCCTTATAGTTTCCAAAAAGTTGTCAATACATCGGAAGATGGGCACTTTAACAGGGAAAAGTTTTTCTAACAACAACTTTTTCATGTTTTCTATTTCCCTGTAAATGTGCCCATCGTCCGATGTATGGAAAACTTGTTGGAAATTGGAAGGACTCTCTATATCTATTTTTTTTGAGAATTTTAAAAGCATGTTTTCGAGAAAAATGATTTTTAATTTTCAAAATATTTTTTTTTCAATTGAATTTTTTTCCAAAAAAATCTTTTATAATTTTTAATGAAAACAAAAATAATTTCCTACATTCCATTCTTATTCCATTCCATTCCATTCCATTATTTTTTCTCGAAAAAATGTGTTTTTAAAAATCTGAAAAAAATAATATAAATAGCCCTTTGAGTTTACAACAAGTCACCCATGGACACATTTACATGGAAAAAGGTTTTCAAACAACAACTTTTTCAGTTTTTCCTTTGAAGAAATACTATTAATGATTAATTCGTAACATTTTTATGCATAAATTATCTCTGCTCTGCTAACTTTTCGCTATTTAGAAACATGTCAAGAACATGCCAAACGTGAGAATTTGCACACAAAAATGTTACGAGAAAAACATTATTTTTTTCAGAAGTCTTCATGCAAAAATGACTTATATTCCAAAAACTATAACAGATAGCAAGTTGATATCTTCCACAAAGGTTCATATTTTAATAAGATCTTAAATTTTGTCGAATATACTATAACGCTATCTTGACTTTAAACGAAGTTAGGATTAGTTGTATTTTTTCAAAGAAAATATAAAAAAGTTGTTAGAAAAACTTTTTTCCTGTAAAAGTGCCCATCTTCCGATGTATGGACGACTTGTTGGAAATTTTAAGGGCTATTCAAAAATGAATTTTTGGGAATTTTTAAAAAATATTTTTTTGAGAAAAATGGATTTTCATTTTTAAAATAATTTTTTTTCAGCGAAATTTTTTTCAAAAAATTGGTGTTGTTTTTAAAGAAATTTGAGCAATTTCCTACATTTCATCCTTTGACATGAATTTTGTAGGTATCATAGTTTTTATGCTATAAATTTTTGTAAAAAATTAAGAAAAAAGAAATTGGCTTTTCCCAAAAAGTAGTCTAATTATTTTTCGAATATTTCAAGTATGCAAAGTTGCTTAAATGACCCATGTCTTTACACCCACAACGTTTTACTACTATCTGAGATGGTGCTGTCAACGGCCAGTCGAGTTGGCACGAAATTCGTCAAAAGTAAATTCTTTTTCAGAAAAAAACTCATTTGATATATCGATCATCTAAATCGGTCCAGTAGTAAAAAAATTATGAATTTTTGTAGTGAAAAAAGGAGCAAAAATTATTTTTTCGAACTTTGAAAAATCATTATTAACTTTGAAAAATTATATCTCGAAAACGAAAAAAAGCACCTTGATATCGAGATATGTTATGTAAAAAATTCTCAACTTTCCAGAAAAATATTAAAAAATTTAGCCCTCTAGTCCAAAGCCATGAAAACAATTAAAATACGGCTACAATCATTAATTACGAAAATAAAATCTATTCCATTATATCGTTTATATCGATTTTCGTTGAAAACAGCATTTTTTCTCGAATGACCATTTTGGAAATTTATCGAATTTTCAAAAGAAAAAAGGTACCTAACAATTCAGATAATTAATTTTTACATGCATGTAAAAGCATTTACCTACGTCTCTCTCATGAACGATGGCATTATCTAACATTTCTCAGCTCCAAATGCTTAGAGTATATGATTCAATGAAGAATATTTTCCGATCGACGGAGCTAAAGCAGCATTCAAAAGTTCTTATCACGGGGAAAACGAGATACAATGTTCCCACCACGTTTATTCCTAATGCTGAACAGCGTAAAAATGCAACGTTTCAAGACAACAGCAAAAGTTTCACATCATAAAATCGACTTTACAAGAGCGACGTGACTCTTTGGAACTGACAAGTACCTATTCTACTTTACGTAGAAAACAGCGAACACAGCGCCAACAGATCGGGTATCACGGTTTGGCTGCTCGCTTCGCTCCCATAAAACCGGTCCTTGGTCCTAAGTTGAATATGTTTGACTCCACATTCCGCTGAAATGGCTTTCCCATGCGCTCTTCGGCAAAGGATTTTATTGCTCGGAAAAATGGTTCCCCGTATTTACTTGCACCCGCGCTCGGGTGTGGGAACATTTGAATTTTGGGGTTGGGTTGCATTTTGCGAAATACAAGATGCATACAATTGGAGAGATTGTGTCGAACGGGAGTGGCAAGTTAGCTAATGCTGGGGGAGGCGTACTTTAGAACATGTCAAAACTGATAACTCGACATGTGCCAAATGCTGTCGTATAGAAGTGATACACTTCCAATTGGCATGTTATATTTTATTACAGAAATGGCTGTTGTGAAGTTTTTAGAAGAAAGCATATGATTCGGTTTTTGTTGAATCAGAGTCTAATGAAACTTGAAAAATATACTTAGGTGAAAAGTTTCGTTCAAGTCTTTTTTAGAGAACTAGCACCTAGAATCTGACTGATTTGAATAACATAAAATGAAACATTGGAAACAATCTAAACGATTTGACACGTCGAATCTGAGAAATTACTGAAGATTCTTGTGAAACATAATCTGAATTGGATTAATTCTTATCTGCATGCCATTTCATTCCACCTGCAACTCTAAAAAGGCATTCATATTTTCTTCTTACAATTGATATTCTCCAGTTGCTTTTGCGTCTCTCAATGAAAAATACATGAATCTGATGTCGAAAAATTCCTAATTGTTTAAGCAAAACAAAAAAAAATATTGTAAACAACATCCTAGATAGTTCCCAGATAATCACTTGAAGAGCAACGCGATTATCCATTTGCCACCCCGCGAGGCGATAACGGAACTCAGCAGAGTAACCCCGCTTTGTTTTCCAAGCTCATTTATCAAACAAGAAAATTGTACTATCATATATTGTACAACCAATTTAACAGCTTGTATCCCAGCTGAAACATCCTGCCAGCGCAAGCAGGAAGTGTGTGTGTGCGCGCGGGAAAATCAGGAAGAGGATAGCTGTGAGCCGGTTTCGCTTATAACGAGCGCAAAAGTTTTCGTTTCGCTACAAATCACTATGGCCGAATGGTGATTTTTTTGGGGGTTTGCTACACGGTTTTTTTTCTTCTGTTCCACAAAGCTCACCTCCAAACTCTGTTCTTGTCGACGATCTCGCACTCACCGCACTCGCTGCTCGCTGTCATCTTGTTAAACATCACATTCCACTTTCTGCACTTTGTCTCGTTTGGCTTCGGAAGCGGTTCGGAGTCGTGAGCGAAACTGTTTTGTAACTTTCTGACAGTGCAAGAAATATGGAGAGAGAGAAAAAAAAGTTCACAAACGTAAATCGAATGAGCTGTGATAAGCTGACTGTCAGAATGGCACAAATTGCCACGGAAGGAATATATGGATTTGCATGACTTTTTGTCTTGATGACGATTTCCCTGTCAACACATGTTTGTATTCTATTTTGTCTCTTCCGGAATATATTGTGTTTGAAGCTTTCGATCCATGCACTTCAAGACATATGGCGCATCATTAGGCTGACGAAATAGTTCAGAAATAAAAAGCTTGTTAAATTACTTGTTTCGATAAGCAAACCATAGTCAATTAAATTGCCTAGTTTTGTAATTTTCAAAAAAAAAAAAGTAACAGGAGGGTTGTGTCCGAGACACGACCGCATAGTTGACGTAGGATTCCGTTAGGCTATCTGTTGATTTTGGATATGTTTGAAGAATTACATCGTTAAACTCTTTGATAATGATTTGGTGGCCCTGAAAAATGCTGTTCTGTTTGATTGTTGGGTATTGTTTGTTCACTCCACCAGTGTTTACCGAGTGATGACCATCCTTACCATCCTCCGTAAACAGTCGTTGGATGGTGCGTATCAGATAGAAGATACCGAAGTGGAACGAAATATGATGAAAACCGCCCTCTGTGATCCTAGACGAGATGCCTCCTGTGTTATGTATGGATTAAATAAAGAAAAAAACTACTCACCAATGTAATATAAGATAATTACCAGTACAGAACACAATTATATTTTTTTCTCATCAGTAAAAACATGTTACTTTAATATAGAGAAAACATATTTGAAATGGAAAAGGTTTTTTTTTATATCTGTATTATGATGATTTTTAACTCATTTGGCTGGTTCGTCACTTTTTACTTCCATTTTTGGAAGAATGTCGGGAGTGAGAATTGAACTCGTGACCTTTAGCGTGAGAGGCATGGATGTTACCACTACGTCAGATCGCCTCCAAATGGAAAAGGTAATTTTCTTTTATAATTTTACTTTTCTGAGTTTTCATTCAACCCAATGCGAATTTTAATTGGACTTTCAACTAATACTATATGTAGTGTACATGGGAAATCACTTTTTCTGATGTTTCATCACTTTTCCAATTTTTCTCGCCGTATATACTTTCCTTGAGTGAAAATGAACACAACAAAACAGACAGCTCAAACCAAACGACCAGTTCTCGAGCGGGAACACACCTTGGTTTTTATTTATGAAAATTAAAATAAATCGTATCATATATCATGTAATTTTCAATGCAACTGTTACCATATACAATTTTACACTTTCACTTGTGATAAATTTTTCTTCTTCTTTTCCTTTGTTTACGGATACTTTAAATCTAGTGATTCATTCGTTTCCGCGTTTGCAATGTCGATTTCCCGTAGGCAGCTTGGTTTTGATGCCTCTGTTAGGGAACACATATCGGTAGAAACAAAAGTTCCCCCTACTTTCATGTGTTTGCAATGCCAATTTCCCCTAGGCAGCTTGGTTTTCATGTCTCTGTTAGAGACCCGCCGCATGTGTCGTCAATTTCGACCAATCAGAAGTGGGTATTTCCGTTAGGATAGGGGTTGAGATTTTTCAATTGTTCAATTGTTAGTTTCATGACATATAGTATTTTCTTCAATATAAAAAAATTGTTATGGAGTGCCGAAATCGATTGACGCAAAAATTTTATCAATCCATCATGAAATGACTGAGCAATATGCGTTTGAAATTGGACAATTTTCACGATGTGCTCGATTTTCGATTTTCAATTTGTACCCCAATATGTTCCCGAAAGACGTAATCCTACGTCAAAACAAAACAAAAGAAGAATTGAAGAATTTCATGAAACATTTTTATATTCACCTACTTTGTTCTCTACAACGAATTTTATTCGTTCATATTCCGATGATGAGGAGATTTTGCGAAGATTTTGTTTGTATATAATTTTCGTTAGATGTCGTTAAGTATTTGTTCTGTTTGCACTGTATGCAATTTCTGACGTAATCATAAATTTCTTGTTTCATTTTTGTCCACGAATAGAGTCTACTGAGTTTTTTGTATAGTCGGCTGGCACCAACGTGTCCGCCTATTGGTGTGTTGTGAAAATTTTTTAGGATACTTAGTTTTTCTTCACTGCTTTCTATCACACGCTTGGGTGTGTAGAGCACTATTTGCAAGTCTTTTAGTGAGTCGTTACAAGTCTTCTTGAAGAGTTGAACGCTGCATAATTGGAATATTGCGCTCGATAACGCTAGAGCTATCACGCTTATTCTCAGTTTCTTGGTCATATTTTCAATTTTTTGTAATAAGTTTCCTAGGGATTTTTCGTCATTGCTTGCAATTTCAGTGTATGTCGACATTTTTTCTCTATATCCTGTTTTGTTTGTTATTGCGCATTTTATTATTTCAGTTTCATTTTCACAAGTGATTTCATTACTTTCAAATGCGCGTCCGCATTGAAGTTTGGGTAGACTCTCCCATTCTCTAGGTTCGACTGCCTCGTACACTTTAAGTTGATCAGACTCGGTGTTGTCGAGTGCAGTGAAATTCGCTTTTTCGGGGTTATTTTCAATTCTTTGTGTTTTCCTAGTCATGGCTCTAGTTTGCATGGCCATCACTGTTTTCAGTGTTTCAGAGTCAATTTTTATTCTTGATAGGGCATCAGCCGTTACATTTAGTTTTCCTTGTAAGTATTCTACGTCGAAATTAAATTCCTCTAGATCCAGCCTCATTCTAGTGAGTTTTGATGAGGGGTCTTTCATAGAAAATAGGTAAACTAAAGGTCTATGATCTGTCTTCACAGTGAATTTTCTACCATAAAGATAGGGTCTAAAATACGTTATTGCCCAGTGAATTGCAGTCAATTCCTGTTCAATCGTTGATTTATTTGCCTCACCTTTCGTGAAGGCTTTGCTCGCATAGGCTATTGGAAGTTCTATTCCGTCTTGTTCTTGGGTTAATACTGCGCCACATGCCACTTGCGAGGCGTCAGTTATTAGTTTGAATTCTCGTGTAAAATCAGGAAATTGAAGTAACGTTGGTGAAATGAGTTCATTCTTTAATTTATTAAATGCTATTTGACATTCGGGGGTCCAGTCAAATTTTACGTTTTTTCTTAGCAGTTTGTTCAATGGGTGTGCTATTTCTGCGAAATTCGGTATAAACCTTCGATAATAATTACAGAAGGCTACAAAACGCCTGACTTCATCGGGAGTCGAAGGTGTGGGGTAATTTAATATTGCTGAAAATTTTGTTTGGTCGGGCTGTATGCCGACAGCTGAAATATTGTGTCCTAGGTATGTCACGTCGGGTCTAAAAAATAAGCACTTTTGGGGATTTAATTTTAGGTTATACTTTTGTAGTTGTTGAAATACATTTTCTAAATTGTTGAGGTGATGAGTTACAGAACATCCAACAACGATTATGTCGTCAATATAAAGAAATGCACATTGGGGAGGTAGTCCGCTGAGAGCTATGGACATCATTCTCTGGAAACTGTTTGGGGATATATTAACCCATTAACGACCAAGCTGTAAAAATTATTTTTTTGACGAAAGTAATTGGTGTAATTTGGATTATTGATGGTAAAGAAACCCCAATGTTCAAGAATTATTTTTTTTCCATTTTCCATTTTCTGGGAAATGGCTGTTCGAAAAATCGAACATTGGCCGAAACCCGAACTTTTTTTTGCAAGCACAAAAATACCGCGAACTGAAAATTAGTTCAATTAGCAAATATACGGTATTCACAAATGCATCAGTTTTATATTCACGTACGAACAAGCACAGGAGGATAGAGGTCTCTAAGTATAATATGAACCTAAGTTAATCCACCTAAGATGAGATGTGACATTTCTTATTTGATGTAATTTCAACTTACTGGCATATACTGGCAGGCATATGCTGTTGTTTTCTTTCTTTCTAAGTATCCATTTCCCGAAAAAAAACATTTTCCAATACCTGCAAAGTACCAAAATGAAAAAAACAATGGAATCGAGGATTGGGTGGTTATTATTCGATCCGGCGAAAGAATATTCACACCAGCAATCTCATTAAAATCCTCGTTATATGTACTGATCATTTCCAGCTCCTCTACACACGAATCCTACGGGCCACCATTACCTAAGGTTATTACGGACAAAAAATCATACAGATTTTCAATAATATTTACTGAATTAATTGATATTTGCAAACATTCACAAATGAGAATGCAAAAACAAATGAAGAAAACTTCCGTCTTCCAAAGTAAATGAACCAAACCGCGCTGCAGAGGTTAGATGTGTTGGTATTAATTCATCAGAAAAAAATGTTCGTTATGGCCAACGTTCGATTTTTCGAACACTCAATTTTTCCGGTTGTTATTTTCCTGTATAAGGCTCAATCGAACGATTTTTGCCCCATATTGCAATGTATGTTCTTTTATAAAAGTAATACATTAGAAAAGTTCACATAATTTTGTATTTTATTGGATTTTTTAGTTGAAATTGAAAATACGTTCCAAATATACTTGCTTTAAATCGAATTTATTGCCCAATAAAGTTATACAAAACTGAGTGAACTTGATAGTAAGTGGTAGCTAACATATTAAGCTATCTTTTGATACAAAAGCATTACCATATGGTAGCTTTGTAAAGACATGAAAAATTATCAAAGTTGATGTTCGATTTTTCGAACGCTTGGCCTAAAATGGGTTAAGGCCGAAAGGTAACCTAGTGAATTCGTAGTGGCCGTTAGACGTTGAAAATGCTGTGTATTTTTTTGATTTGTCGTCAAGTTCTATTTGGTGAAAACCTGACATTAAATCTAATGTGGAAAAGTATTTTGCTCTACCTAAATTATCAAGGATTTCGTCTATTCTTGGAAGTGGAAATTTATCTGGTGTAATTTTTTTTGTTTAGTTGGCGGAAATCAACCACCAATCGCCATTTCTTATCTTGGTTGTTAGATTTTTTGGGAACCAGTAATATTGGTGAGTTATATGGTGAGATGGAATGTTGAATTATTTTATTATCGAGCATGTGATTAATTTGTTTATTTATTTCTGTTGTTTGGGCTTCAGGTGTTCTGTAATTTTTTATATATACTGGAGTTTTGTCTTCTAAACATATTTTTTGCTTGTAGAAATTGTTTGTTGTTAATGTATCTTTTTCCAAAGCGAAAATGTCGTTATAAGTTGTACAAAGTTTGATAAGTTTAGTTTTCGCATTGTCTGGTGTGTTTTCCAGTTTTAATTCTTTGAGTAGTTGGGTAATTCTATTCGGAGAATCCTGATTTATTGTTGTGTTAAGTTGATTAATGGAGTATTCGCTTAAAGGTATTGCTAGTGGTTTGAAATCTGTTGGTATTGTTGTTTCACTTGTATTAGTGTTTATGAGATTAATATATGATGAATTTTTAGAGATTATTGAGTTTGCGCAGAATAGGCCTGGTTTAATTTCTTGTGCTATTATGACGGTATCCTCTTCTATGTTCGGTAAGAAAAATTGTTTTATTAACTGACATCTTGGTGGGATAACGTAATTATTATCCCAGTTATCTTGAATTGGTATCTCTATCTGCGTATTATCATAAAAGAATGTCATTAGCCATGTTTTCAGACATAGGTTACATTCAAATTTGGTTAGAAAGTCTCTACCTAAGATGCCATCAGCTTTTATTGGAAATTTATTGCTGACGATTTGGAATTGATGTGGAATTTCTATGTCATTGAATATAATGTTTGTGCATGTGCTTGCAATTGTTTCTATTTTTCCTTCTGTAACTCCGTTAATAATGCATTTATTGTTGGTGTCTATTATTTGCTTTCCGTTAATTGGGTCTTCTTTGATTATAGAGATGTCCGCACCTGTGTCGATTATTAATGTGCATGGTCTTTTAGTCATTTGCATTTTTAGGGTGACAAACATTGAACAAGTTACGTCACATTTGTAAATGTTTAACATCGGTTTCCTAACTGTTGGTTTCCCTCCAATGACATAACCGGCTCGGACTGGAGGTCGTCCGTCGGAATTTCTTCGTTTCCCGTCAATCGGATGTATTGTACCGGACGGTTAAAATTAGCATTGTGTTGGTTGTTGTGATATCGCTGCGTGTTATTATTTGTAAATTGACCTCGAACTTGGTTCTGTCGGCCCTGGTTGTTATTATTTCTTTGAGGAAAAGTTGAGTTGTTGAAAAATTGTGCGTTTCTGCGTTGTTGATTATTAAAGCTGTGTTGGTTTCTACCTCTGTTGGTAGAATTAAATGGATAACGCTGATAATTGCCCCTGTTAGCAGGGTGGTTGAAATTGTTATTGTATCTATTTGTGTTTCTGTTAATTTGCGAATAGGAGAGAATGTTAACGTTCGAACTTGTGGAATTTTCTTCCAGTGCTTTTGTTGTTGCATCTGAAAATGAGTTGAAAGTACCCGCTCTGATGATTAGAGAGGTTTTTTCGTTTTTCAGTCCGTTAGCTAGGCTTTTTATTCCTTCCTTTGTTGCCAATGATTTAGCAACCTGTGTTGGAACTTCAATTCCGATGTACGCATTTTCTAATTTGTTGACCAGTATTTCGAGATCTTGGCAAAAATTTTCTATATTACCATTTTGTCTCAGACCGGTCATTTTTGCTATTATTTGAGCGGGGGGTGTGGATTTAATTGTCGATTTAAGGGTTTGAATGATTTCTTCCAAAGAAGATGGTGTGTCGGGGAAGGCATTTCTAGCTCTTCCTTCGAGTTTTGTTAAAATAACTGTTATGATAGTCGTTTTATTGTCATTTGTTTCTAGTGTTTTTACTAGGTTCAGTGCGTCCAAAAATGATTTTAGTTTGTCGATTGTTCCGTCAAATTGAGGGACTATGGAGGAAGTGAGTTTAATAGTTTCTGGAAGGTTTGCCATTTTTGATTTTATTTTGTTCAATCCTACTGTAAATAAAACCGCTAGTCCAATCTCTTTTAGGCTACGTCTTTTATACTGTTTATTACTAGTTATAGTTTCTCTAATATTTTGGATAGCTTCTTTAGCTGTTGATATGTAGTGGGTGCAGTCCGATCCCTTAATAGTATTTATATTTAGTTTTAAAATTCGTTTTACTTCGGCATATAATTGCTCTGCTTCTTGTAGTTTAGCCCTCAATGTAGTTTTTCTAAGATTTTTTACTATTTCTTGTTGGATCGTCTTGTTGATTGTTTGTAGTTTTTGGACGTTTTTATGTAACTTAGCTGTAGTTTGATCCATCTGGTTTTATACTAGGTCGGACGCCGCTTGCATTTTACGTGCCGCCTCCACAGCTTGAGCTGTTACCCATGTTTTGTAGGCTTTAAAAAGTTTCATGAGCGTTGTTATGATAATTACGCCTAGAAGAATACAAAGGATTGTTCCTTGGTATTCGTGCATTTGACCATGATTTTCTAAGTGGTTCAATATTTGGACCTGAGGGTCTCCTGTATTTGCTACAGTTTTAGAGCTAAAAAGACCCATGCTGGTCTCAAAACACATTGGGCAACAACTATCTATGTATTTATTTCGTTTTTTTTTTTTTTTTTTTTTTAGACTTATCTCACTTCTTAACTAGGCGAACCTAGCCAGAATTTTCACCTGCCCCCGGGCTTCTGAATGCCAAAGGGGGACTAGGCTCTGCGGAATGCACGTATCTGCATGCTCGTGCTGTTTTAGTCCTGACCGAGGAATTGTCGGACAATCGCGCAGGTGCTAAGGATGACCGACTTTTGGATGCCGGCCAATTCCTTCTCGATGTTCAACACCTTTAGCGCTTCCAGAAGTGTCTTCGGGATAATTCCAGTTCCAGAGAGAACGACTGGAACAATTCTTGGGACCTCCCTTAGCCCCCACAGTTCCTTGAGCTCCACGGCCAATGGTCGGTACTTGCAGATTTTGCGACCGTGGGTCTCCTCCAGATTCTGGTTCAGTGGAATAGCGACATCGATGATGGTGACTTTGCGGTCGCTCTTGTCGTAAACCATTATATCTGGGCGGTTGTGGTGGATCGAGAGGTCGGTCAGAACAGTGCGATCCCAGTACAGCTTGAAACGGTCATTTTCCAGGACAGGTGCAGGCAGGTACCGGTAGTTTGGTACGTTGTCTTCCAGTAGAGCACATTGGAGCGCCAGTTGTCGATGAACAATACGGGCCACGTTGTTGTGGCGCTCGGTGTAGGCTGCGTTGGCCAAAACGGGACAGCCTCCCATAATGTGCTCTATGTTTTCAACTGGTTGATGGCACATCCGGCAAATGTCATCAACGTCTTGATGCCAGACGTACCGCCTGCAGTTTCTCGTCGGCATTATCCTGTCCTGGATGGCTATCATGTCGGCTTCTACTACTGAAGAGAGTTCACCACGCGTTAGCCACAGATTAGATGCGGCCTTGTCGACGTGTGGCCGGTCCAGTTGATGGGGGTGGGCACCATGCACTGCCTTCTGCTTCCAAGCTGCAATCTTCTCCTCCACTGTCTGCAGATTGCAGTTGAGTTGGTACTCCGCTTGCGCCAAGTGCAGAGCGCTGTATCCTCTGTCGGCGGCGCAGACAGCCCGGTATAGCGCGTTTTGGTTGGCGCGTTCTGCGAAGTACTCGCGCAGTTGTCGTACCTGGGCAACACACAGTGCAGAAATGTCGACGATTCCAAGTCCCCCTTCTTTGCGTGGTAGTGAAACTCTCTCCAGTGCCGATTGAGGATGGTGCATTCCGGCCTCTTTGAATGCTTTCCTCATCCTCCTCTCAAGGTCCTCTAGGTCAGTTTTGCTCCATTTGACTACACCAAAACTGAAGGTCAGCAGGGGAACCGCGAATGTGTTGATCGCGCGTACCTTGTTCCCCGCGTTGAGGAAAGTCCTCAGGACACAGTTCACTCGACTCAAGAACTTGTCTCGCAGCTCCGTCTTGATGTCGGAGTGGCGAATCCCGGTGAGCTGTCGGAATCCAAGATATTTATAGGATTCGCCACGAACCATGTCTCTTATAAACTCGCCGTCATAGACCTCGTAGCCTCCGGATTCGGTAAGTTGTTCTTTCAGCAGGTGGACACAGCGACACTTGTCGAGGCCGAACTCCATACAGATGTCCCTGCTTATGTCTTCGACAACCCGGATAGCTACACCTAGACGCTGACGTGAATCAGCGTAGACCTTGAGATCGTCCATGTAAAAGGTATGGGTCACTTCTTCGTGGGCGCCGTCGCCATACCTTATTTTATAGCCATGACCGTTTCTATTGAGCGTCCTACTGAGGGGGTTCATTGCCAGACAAAACCAAAGCGGGCTGAAAGAGTCGCCTTGGAATATCCCCCTCTTTATCTGCAGCGTTCTAGACTGCAACACATTTTCCCCATCACTAAGGTGCAGAGACGTGCTCCACTGCCTCATCGCATGCT
Organism: Toxorhynchites rutilus septentrionalis; assembly: GCF_029784135.1. Taxonomy (NCBI): domain Eukaryota; kingdom Metazoa; phylum Arthropoda; class Insecta; order Diptera; family Culicidae; genus Toxorhynchites; species Toxorhynchites rutilus. The sequence goes on from NC_073744.1 coordinate 153,904,785, forward strand.
GCAGGAACCTAACGACGACGGGATCAATTTTGTAGAGCTCCAATACCCGGACGAGAAACGAGTGAGGTATGGAGTCATAAGCCTTCCTGTAATCGATATAGGCCATGCTTAGGTTCCGCTGATTATAAACCGCCTGGCCGACTATGGTTGCGTCGATGATGGCCTGGTCTTTGCAGCCATGCGTATTTTTTCTGCATCCTTTCTGCTCTTCTACGATGATATGGTGTTGTTCGCAGTGGGCAGAAACTTTGGCGGTTATGATGCTGCTTAATATCTTGTACAGACTCGATAGGCACGTTATCGGCCTGTACTTTGATGGGTTCAATGTGTTGCTGTCTTTCGGGAGGAGGAATGTGACGCCACGGGTGGCGAATTCAGGGAGGTTGTGTGGGTCACGTAGCACCTTGTTGAAGCACTCAGCTATCTTTTGATGTGCGACGGTCAGCTTCTTGTGCCAGAAGTTCTGAACACCATCGGGGCCCGGTGCTGCCCAGTTCCTCAGGTACCGCGAGGCTTCGCGGACATCGTTCTCTTCGACGATGATAGCTGGCATCTCTCCAATTTCACCACAACTCTCCTCCTCCCGTCTTAACCACATTTGCCCGTCGCGATGTTGTACTGGGGTCTCCCAAATACCAGCCCAGAAGTTCGTCACATCGCTAATATCTGGCAAACCTTCGCGGTAGTCGGGCTTCTCGTCGCTAATGTGGTCGTAGAACGCTTTTTCGTTATCTCTGAACATCCGATTTTGTTCCTGGCGCTTTGCAGAGTCAGAGTAACGTTTCAGCCGTTTAGTTAGGACGCTCAATTGCTGTACCAGTGTGTCGAGTTTTTCCGTCAGCTGGTGAGCTCCCAGCTGGCGAAGTTCAGTAGGCCGCACGATCACAGCAACTTGGCGACATAATTTCGCCGATCTGCTGCCTCTTTTGTACGCCATCAGTCTTCCAATTGCGGCGCGCTTGTTTAGGATCCGTTGCTCCAATCTCCTTCGCCATGGAGGCTCACGCCTTTCACGGAGATGTTGGAGCAGTCCGCCTCTTGGCCTAATACGGTATCCTAAACTTTTGGCAGTCGCCACAGCAGCACAGTAAACTTTCAGTTGCAGCTCCTCCATGTTCTCAGCATCAACCAAGTGCAGCGGAAGAACGTGCTCGTTCATGAGCTTTACTGCACTTGTCAGCCTGCGGGAATACTGCAACTTCGGGATCCTGGGGCGCGACAATGGGTCTGTGTCGCGGAACTGTGAGATCGCCTCGTCGTAGTGGAAGACCAGATCGCGTAGTAGTTGTTGATCTGGCTGTGGGTCTTCCGGCTCAGGGGGTTGTTGTACTGTGGCCTCCACTGGTGCTGATTCGCGTGCCCCACTCGCGAATGAATTGCTCAGCCGTACTGAACTTCGTCTCGACACATCGCTTGCTCTGTTGTTCCTGGAGCTTATTTCTCTCTGCACCTGCTGCTTGATCTCGTCGATTTGCGTTTGGGAGAGCATGTTGTTGCGTACTATCGCTCTACGCCTCGCGTTCATCGCGTTCTGATCAAGCCTCCCGACGAACTCTGGATACGCTTCCTCGAACATTGTTAGTATTCGAGGGCGACCGCTCATGTCCGTCTCCAAAGCAGTGCAGATGTAATAGGCGCGGATCACGAATTCATTCATTTCGTGTGTCCACATGATCCGGCGCCTAGTGGTACCCACAAGTGTGGACGACTGTCGTCTGGCAGTCGCAACACGTCTCGTAGGCGCAGCGTTTCTTGGGTGATGTCGATGGCTGCTGTTTCCGTGTGGCGGTAGCTCTTCGGGTTGAACCCGGCTGGTGGCCCGCTCTTGCACATCGCCCTCCAGCCGCTGGCCGCTCGCTCTTACGCCCGTTCCAGGACCAGCTCCAGTTCGGGGACCCTCCTCGGGTGATCGCATTCGTAGTATTCGTCTTGACCTTAGCTCCATTGTCTGGGTGTATCTCCTTTGCCCGGGAGACAGCGGGTTGGCAAGGCCTCCATGACCCGGGAGGCCTTCCCCGGGAGAGATATAGCGCTCTGACTCGCTCGTACCCCCTCACTTAGCCACTTTCGACACCCGTTCTCGGAGCCAAGACCAGGTGTGTGTTTCCAGTTCACGCCCGATCTAAAAATGTCGTCATATGATCTTCGTGGAGGCGTGAGATAGGAACATTTGAGACCAACAGGCAGGCTCCTACCCTATGTTGATCCCCATTTGAGAACCAAACTTTTTTTTTTTTTTTTGGCAGACTTATCTCACTTCTTAACTAGGCGAACCTAGCCAGAATTTTCACCTGCCCCCGGGCTTCTGAATGCCAAAGGGGGACTAGGCTCTGCGGAATGCACGTATCTGCATGCTCGTGCTGTTTTAGTCCTGACCGAGGAATTGTCGGACAATCGCGCAGGTGCTAAGGATGACCGACTTTTGGATGCCGGCCAATTCCTTCTCGATGTTCAACACCTTTAGCGCTTCCAGAAGTGTCTTCGGGATAATTCCAGTTCCAGAGAGAACGACTGGAACAATTCTTGGGACCTCCCTTAGCCCCCACAGTTCCTTGAGCTCCACGGCCAATGGTCGGTACTTGCAGATTTTGCGACCGTGGGTCTCCTCCAGATTCTGGTTCAGTGGAATAGCGACATCGATGATGGTGACTTTGCGGTCGCTCTTGTCGTAAACCATTATATCTGGGCGGTTGTGGTGGATCGAGAGGTCGGTCAGAACAGTGCGATCCCAGTACAGCTTGAAACGGTCATTTTCCAGGACAGGTGCAGGCAGGTACCGGTAGTTTGGTACGTTGTCTTCCAGTAGAGCACATTGGAGCGCCAGTTGTCGATGAACAATACGGGCCACGTTGTTGTGGCGCTCGGTGTAGGCTGCGTTGGCCAAAACGGGACAGCCTCCCATAATGTGCTCTATGTTTTCACCTGGTTGATGGCACATCCGGCAAATGTCATCAACGTCTTGATGCCAGACGTACCGCCTGCAGTTTCTCGTCGGCATTATCCTGTCCTGGATGGCTATCATGTCGGATTCTACTACTGAAGAGAGTTCACCACGCGTTAGCCACAGATTAGATGCGGCCTTGTCGACGTGTGGCCGGTCCAGTTGATGGGGGTGGGCACCATGCACTGCCTTCTGCTTCCAAGCTGCAATCTTCTCCTCCACTGTCTGCAGATTGCAGTTGAGTTGGTACTCCGCTTGCGCCAAGTGCAGAGCGCTGTATCCTCTGTCGGCGGCGCAGACAGCCCGGTATAGCGCGTTTTGGTTGGCGCGTTCTGCGAAGTACTCGCGCAGTTGTCGTACCTGGGCAACACACAGTGCAGAAATGTCGACGATTCCAAGTCCCCCTTCTTTGCGTGGTAGTGAAACTCTCTCCAGTGCCGATTGAGGATGGTGCATTCCGGCCTCTTTGAATGCTTTCCTCATCCTCCTCTCAAGGTCCTCTAGGTTAGTTTTGCTCCATTTGACTACACCAAAACTGAAGGTCAGCAGGGGAACCGCGAATGTGTTGATCGCGCGTACCTTGTTCCCCGCGTTGAGGAAAGTCCTCAGGACACAGTTCACTCGACTCAAGAACTTGTCTCGCAGCTCCGTCTTGATGTCGGAGTGGCGAATCCCGGTGAGCTGTCGGAATCCAAGATATTTATAGGATTCGCCACGAACCATGTCTCTTATAAACTCGCCGTCATAGACCTCGTAGCCTCCGGATTCGGTAAGTTGTCCTTTCAGCAGGTGGACACAGCGACACTTGTCGAGGCCGAACTCCATACAGATGTCCCTGCTTATGTCTTCGACAACCCGGATAGCTACACCTAGACGCTGACGTGAATCAGCGTAGACCTTGAGATCGTCCATGTAAAAGGTATGGGTCACTTCTTCGTGGGCGCCGTCGCCATACCTTATTTTATAGCCATGACCGTTTCTATTGAGCGTCCTACTGAGGGGGTTCAGTGCCAGACAAAACCAAAGCGGGCTGAAAGAGTCGCCTTGGAATATCCCCCTCTTTATCTGCAGCGTTCTAGACTGCAACACATTTTCCCCATCACTGAGGTGCAGAGACGTACTCCACTGCCTCATCGCATGCTGCAGGAACCTAACGACGACGGGATCAATTTTGTAGAGCTCCAATACCCGGACGAGAAACGAGTGAGGTATGGAGTCATAAGCCTTCCTGTAATCGATGTAGGCCATACTTAGGTTCCGCTGGTTATATACCGCCTGGCCGACTATGGCTGCGTCGATGATGGCCTGGTCTTTGCAGCCATGCGTATTTTTCCTGCATCCTTTCTGCTCTTCTGCGATGATGTGATGCTGTTCGCAGTGAGCAGAAACTTTGGCGGTAATTATGCTACTCAGTATTTTGTACAGACTCGATAGGCACGTTATCGGTCTGTACTTTGATGGGTTCAATGTGTTGCTGTCTTTCGGGAGGAGGAAGGTGACGCCACGGGTGGCGAATTCAGGAAGGTTGTGTGGGTCACGTAGCACCTTGTTGAAGCACTCAGCTATCTTTGGATGTGCGACGGTCAGCTTCTTGTGCCAAAAGTTCTGGACACCATCGGGGCCCGGTGCTGCCCAGTTCCTCAGGTACCGCGAGGCTTCGCGGACATCGTTCTCTTCGACGATGATAGCTGGCATCTCTCCAATTTCACCACAACTCTCCTCCTCCCGTCTTAACCACATTTGCCCGTCGCGATGTTCTACTGGGGTCTCCCAAATACCAGCCCAGAAGTTCGTCACATCGCTAATATCTGGCAAACCTTCGCGGTAGTCGGGCTTCTCGTCGCTAATGTGGTCGTAGAACGCTTTTTCGTTATCTCTGAACATCCGATTTTGTTCCTGGCGCTTTGCAGAGTCAGAGTAACGTTTCAGCCGTTTAGTTAGGACGCTCAATTGCTGTACCAGTGTGTCGAGTTTTTCCGTCAGCTGGTGAGCTCCCAGCTGGCGAAGTTCAGTAGGCCGCACGATCACAGCAACTTGGCGACATAATTTCGCCGATCTGCTGCCTCTTTTGTACGCCATCAGTCTTCCAATTGCGGCGCGCTTGTTTAGGATCCGTTGCTCCAACCTCCTTCGCCATGGAGGCTCACGCCTTTCACGGAGATGTTGGAGCAGTCCGCCTCTTGGCCTAATACGGTATCCTAAACTTTTGGCGGTCGCCACAGCAGCACAGTAAACTTTCAGTTGCAGCTCCTCCATGTTCTCAGCATCAACCAAGTGCAGCGGAAGAACGTGCTCGTTCATGAGCTTTACTGCACTTGTCAGCCTGCGGGAATGCTGCAACTTCGGGATCCTGGGGCGCGACAAAGGGTCCGTGTCGCGGAACTGTGAGATCGCCTCGTCGTAATGGAAGACCAGATCGCGTAGTAGTTGTTGATCTGGCTGTGGATCTTCCGGCTCAGGGGGTTGTTGTACTGTGGCCTCCACTGGTGCTGATTCGCGTGCCCCACTCGCGAATGAATTGCTCAGCCGTACTGAACTTCGTCTCGACACATCGCTTGCTCTGCTTGTTCTGGAGCTTAGTTCTCTCTGCACCTGCTGCTTGATCTCGTCGACTTGCGTTTGGGAGAGCATATTGTTGCGTACAATCGCTCTACGCCTCGCGTTCATCGCGTTTTGGTCAAGCCTCCCGACGAACTCTGGATACGCTTCCTCGAACATTGCGAGTATTCGAGGGCGACCGCTCATGTCCGTCTCCAAAGCAGTGCAGATGTAATAGGCGCGGATCACGAATTCATTCATTTCATGTGTCCACATGATCCGTCGCCTAGTAGTACCCACAAGTGTGGACGACTGTCGTCTGACAGTCGCAACACGCCTCGTAGGCGCAGCGTTTCGTTGGTGATGTCGATGGCTGCTGTTTCCGTGTGGCGGTAGCTCTTCGGGTTGAACCCGGCTGGTGGCCCGCTCTTGCACATCGCCCTCCAGCCGCTGGCCGCTCGCTCTTACGCCCGTTCCAGGACCAGCTCCAGTTCGGGGACCCTCCTCGGGCGATCGCATTCTGAGTATTCTTCGTGAACGTAGCTCCATTTTCTGGGTGTATCTCTTTTTTTCTTAGTTCTCTCTGCACCTGCTGCTTGATCTCGTCGACTTGCGTTTGGGAGAGCATATTGTTGCGTACAATCGCTCTACGCCTCGCGTTCATCGCGTTTTGGTCAAGCCTCCCGACGAACTCTGGATACGCTTCCTCGAACATTGCGAGTATTCGAGGGCGACCGCTCATGTCCGTCTCCAAAGCAGTGCAGATGTAATAGGCGCGGATCACGAATTCATTCATTTCATGTGTCCACATGATCCGTCGCCTAGTAGTACCCACAAGTGTGGACGACTGTCGTCTGACAGTCGCAACACGCCTCGTAGGCGCAGCGTTTCGTTGGTGATGTCGATGGCTGCTGTTTCCGTGTGGCGGTAGCTCTTCGGGTTGAACCCGGCTGGTGGCCCGCTCTTGCACATCGCCCTCCAGCCGCTGGCCGCTCGCTCTTACGCCCGTTCCAGGACCAGCTCCAGTTCGGGGACCCTCCTCGGGTGATCGCATTCGTAGTATTCGTCTTGACCTTAGCTCCATTGTCTGGGTGTATCTCCTTTGCCCGGGAGACAGCGGGTTGGCAAGGCCTCCATGACCCGGGAGGCCTTCCCCGGGAGAGATATAGCGCTCTGACTCGCTCGCACCCCCTCACTTAGCCACTTTCGACACCCGTTCTCGGAGCCAAGACCAGGTGTGTGTTTCCAGTTCACGCCCGATCTAAAAATGTCGTCATATGATCTTCGTGGAGGCGTGAGATAGGAACATTTGAGACCAACAGGCAGGCTCCTACCCTATGTTGATCCCCATTTGAGAACCAAACTTTTTTTTTTTTTTTTGGCAGACTTATCTCACTTCTTAACTAGGCGAACCTAGCCAGAATTTTCACCTGCCCCCGGGCTTCTGAATGCCAAAGGGGGACTAGGCTCTGCGGAATGCACGTATCTGCATGCTCGTGCTGTTTTAGTCCTGACCGAGGAATTGTCGGACAATCGCGCAGGTGCTAAGGATGACCGACTTTTGGATGCCGGCCAATTCCTTCTCGATGTTCAACACCTTTAGCGCTTCCAGAAGTGTCTTCGGGATAATTCCAGTTCCAGAGAGAACGACTGGAACAATTCTTGGGACCTCCCTTAGCCCCCACAGTTCCTTGAGCTCCACGGCCAATGGTCGGTACTTGCAGATTTTGCGACCGTGGGTCTCCTCCAGATTCTGGTTCAGTGGAATAGCGACATCGATGATGGTGACTTTGCGGTCGCTCTTGTCGTAAACCATTATATCTGGGCGGTTGTGGTGGATCGAGAGGTCGGTCAGAACAGTGCGATCCCAGTACAGCTTGAAACGGTCATTTTCCAGGACAGGTGCAGGCAGGTACCGGTAGTTTGGTACGTTGTCTTCCAGTAGAGCACATTGGAGCGCCAGTTGTCGATGAACAATACGGGCCACGTTGTTGTGGCGCTCGGTGTAGGCTGCGTTGGCCAAAACGGGACAGCCTCCCATAATGTGCTCTATGTTTTCACCTGGTTGATGGCACATCCGGCAAATGTCATCAACGTCTTGATGCCAGACGTACCGCCTGCAGTTTCTCGTCGGCATTATCCTGTCCTGGATGGCTATCATGTCGGATTCTACTACTGAAGAGAGTTCACCACGCGTTAGCCACAGATTAGATGCGGCCTTGTCGACGTGTGGCCGGTCCAGTTGATGGGGGTGGGCACCATGCACTGCCTTCTGCTTCCAAGCTGCAATCTTCTCCTCCACTGTCTGCAGATTGCAGTTGAGTTGGTACTCCGCTTGCGCCAAGTGCAGAGCGCTGTATCCTCTGTCGGCGGCGCAGACAGCCCGGTATAGCGCGTTTTGGTTGGCGCGTTCTGCGAAGTACTCGCGCAGTTGTCGTACCTGGGCAACACACAGTGCAGAAATGTCGACGATTCCAAGTCCCCCTTCTTTGCGTGGTAGTGAAACTCTCTCCAGTGCCGATTGAGGATGGTGCATTCCGGCCTCTTTGAATGCTTTCCTCATCCTCCTCTCAAGGTCCTCTAGGTTAGTTTTGCTCCATTTGACTACACCAAAACTGAAGGTCAGCAGGGGAACCGCGAATGTGTTGATCGCGCGTACCTTGTTCCCCGCGTTGAGGAAAGTCCTCAGGACACAGTTCACTCGACTCAAGAACTTGTCTCGCAGCTCCGTCTTGATGTCGGAGTGGCGAATCCCGGTGAGCTGTCGGAATCCAAGATATTTATAGGATTCGCCACGAACCATGTCTCTTATAAACTCGCCGTCATAGACCTCGTAGCCTCCGGATTCGGTAAGTTGTCCTTTCAGCAGGTGGACACAGCGACACTTGTCGAGGCCGAACTCCATACAGATGTCCCTGCTTATGTCTTCGACAACCCGGATAGCTACACCTAGACGCTGACGTGAATCAGCGTAGACCTTGAGATCGTCCATGTAAAAGGTATGGGTCACTTCTTCGTGGGCGCCGTCGCCATACCTTATTTTATAGCCATGACCGTTTCTATTGAGCGTCCTACTGAGGGGGTTCAGTGCCAGACAAAACCAAAGCGGGCTGAAAGAGTCGCCTTGGAATATCCCCCTCTTTATCTGCAGCGTTCTAGACTGCAACACATTTTCCCCATCACTGAGGTGCAGAGACGTACTCCACTGCCTCATCGCATGCTGCAGGAACCTAACGACGACGGGATCAATTTTGTAGAGCTCCAATACCCGGACGAGAAACGAGTGAGGTATGGAGTCATAAGCCTTCCTGTAATCGATGTAGGCCATACTTAGGTTCCGCTGGTTATATACCGCCTGGCCGACTATGGCTGCGTCGATGATGGCCTGGTCTTTGCAGCCATGCGTATTTTTCCTGCATCCTTTCTGCTCTTCTGCGATGATGTGATGCTGTTCGCAGTGAGCAGAAACTTTGGCGGTAATTATGCTACTCAGTATTTTGTACAGACTCGATAGGCACGTTATCGGTCTGTACTTTGATGGGTTCAATGTGTTGCTGTCTTTCGGGAGGAGGAAGGTGACGCCACGGGTGGCGAATTCAGGAAGGTTGTGTGGGTCACGTAGCACCTTGTTGAAGCACTCAGCTATCTTTGGATGTGCGACGGTCAGCTTCTTGTGCCAAAAGTTCTGGACACCATCGGGGCCCGGTGCTGCCCAGTTCCTCAGGTACCGCGAGGCTTCGCGGACATCGTTCTCTTCGACGATGATAGCTGGCATCTCTCCAATTTCACCACAACTCTCCTCCTCCCGTCTTAACCACATTTGCCCGTCGCGATGTTCTACTGGGGTCTCCCAAATACCAGCCCAGAAGTTCGTCACATCGCTAATATCTGGCAAACCTTCGCGGTAGTCGGGCTTCTCGTCGCTAATGTGGTCGTAGAACGCTTTTTCGTTATCTCTGAACATCCGATTTTGTTCCTGGCGCTTTGCAGAGTCAGAGTAACGTTTCAGCCGTTTAGTTAGGACGCTCAATTGCTGTACCAGTGTGTCGAGTTTTTCCGTCAGCTGGTGAGCTCCCAGCTGGCGAAGTTCAGTAGGCCGCACGATCACAGCAACTTGGCGACATAATTTCGCCGATCTGCTGCCTCTTTTGTACGCCATCAGTCTTCCAATTGCGGCGCGCTTGTTTAGGATCCGTTGCTCCAACCTCCTTCGCCATGGAGGCTCACGCCTTTCACGGAGATGTTGGAGCAGTCCGCCTCTTGGCCTAATACGGTATCCTAAACTTTTGGCGGTCGCCACAGCAGCACAGTAAACTTTCAGTTGCAGCTCCTCCATGTTCTCAGCATCAACCAAGTGCAGCGGAAGAACGTGCTCGTTCATGAGCTTTACTGCACTTGTCAGCCTGCGGGAATGCTGCAACTTCGGGATCCTGGGGCGCGACAAAGGGTCCGTGTCGCGGAACTGTGAGATCGCCTCGTCGTAATGGAAGACCAGATCGCGTAGTAGTTGTTGATCTGGCTGTGGATCTTCCGGCTCAGGGGGTTGTTGTACTGTGGCCTCCACTGGTGCTGATTCGCGTGCCCCACTCGCGAATGAATTGCTCAGCCGTACTGAACTTCGTCTCGACACATCGCTTGCTCTGCTTGTTCTGGAGCTTAGTTCTCTCTGCACCTGCTGCTTGATCTCGTCGACTTGCGTTTGGGAGAGCATATTGTTGCGTACAATCGCTCTACGCCTCGCGTTCATCGCGTTTTGGTCAAGCCTCCCGACGAACTCTGGATACGCTTCCTCGAACATTGCGAGTATTCGAGGGCGACCGCTCATGTCCGTCTCCAAAGCAGTGCAGATGTAATAGGCGCGGATCACGAATTCATTCATTTCATGTGTCCACATGATCCGTCGCCTAGTAGTACCCACAAGTGTGGACGACTGTCGTCTGACAGTCGCAACACGCCTCGTAGGCGCAGCGTTTCGTTGGTGATGTCGATGGCTGCTGTTTCCGTGTGGCGGTAGCTCTTCGGGTTGAACCCGGCTGGTGGCCCGCTCTTGCACATCGCCCTCCAGCCGCTGGCCGCTCGCTCTTACGCCCGTTCCAGGACCAGCTCCAGTTCGGGGACCCTCCTCGGGCGATCGCATTCTGAGTATTCTTCGTGAACGTAGCTCCATTTTCTGGGTGTATCTCTTTTTTTCTTAGTTCTCTCTGCACCTGCTGCTTGATCTCGTCGACTTGCGTTTGGGAGAGCATATTGTTGCGTACAATCGCTCTACGCCTCGCGTTCATCGCGTTTTGGTCAAGCCTCCCGACGAACTCTGGATACGCTTCCTCGAACATTGCGAGTATTCGAGGGCGACCGCTCATGTCCGTCTCCAAAGCAGTGCAGATGTAATAGGCGCGGATCACGAATTCATTCATTTCATGTGTCCACATGATCCGTCGCCTAGTAGTACCCACAAGTGTGGACGACTGTCGTCTGACAGTCGCAACACGCCTCGTAGGCGCAGCGTTTCGTTGGTGATGTCGATGGCTGCTGTTTCCGTGTGGCGGTAGCTCTTCGGGTTGAACCCGGCTGGTGGCCCGCTCTTGCACATCGCCCTCCAGCCGCTGGCCGCTCGCTCTTACGCCCGTTCCAGGACCAGCTCCAGTTCGGGGACCCTCCTCGGGCGATCGCATTCTGAGTATTCTTCGTGAACGTAGCTCCATTTTCTGGGTGTATCTCCTTTGCCCGGGAGACAGCGGGTTGGCAAGGCCTCCATGACCCGGGAGGCCTTCCCCGGGAGAGATATTCCCCGGGAGAGATTCTGGGTGTATCTCTTTTTTTTTTTTTTTTTTTTTTTTTTTTTTTTTTTTTTATTAAGAACTGCTTATATATATAATGATTTCAGGAGCTCACCCGCCTTGCTTTTCCATCCGGCACCTCTGCATGTGATGGCTGCTTCCTGTCTGACTTAGTTGATTTCCTTCTATGTTGACGAGGGGGTAACACTTAGCGATGCTGTGGTGAAGTAACGCTACTGCTGCAGGTGGTACCAGTACGATTGCATGTACCAACGGAATCACTGTATTGCGGGAACGCCTCTTTAAATGGGAATGCCTTGCTGACCGTTGAGGCTACCCAGTGGTGTGTTTTAGCGTCATGCCCTCGCGCACCTGTTTTGCTGCTTTCAATATCGATTCGCTGATTCTGTCATGCGTCTCATTTATCAGCACTCACAAATCACAAATCACTCTCTTTGTTTTTTCACCAGCACCAGCTAAAATAATTTTTTTGTCTTTTTGTCTCGCGCTGGGCCCCGACGGCTCGGTGGTTCTGATGTAAGGATAGGTTTGTTCAGTTAATGACTCTTTAAGGATTAGAGCACTTGCAGTTCAACGTAAACATCGATCGTGAATCAAACTTCTCAGCAGACAACGATGGCACAAACAAATGAGCTTCTCCAACCGACTCCGTGCAGGAATCATTTTCCTTCAACATGTTTTCCACTTTGCTGTATATGCTCGACAGCATGTCTTTATTGTTCAATCAATCCGGAACAAGCGATTCATTGTCGGAATTTTCTTCTTCTTTCACTACAATCTTTGACCAACGTCTATCACTCACTTTATTCTTTCGAGAGAAATAAATTTGTAGATCACTGTTTGCACCTTAATTTGCTTAATTGGTTTCTGTTCAGTCGCACAACAACACTTTCCGGCTCACCCTTAGTACCGCACAGATCACACTAGTCCTGGTCTCGGTCGCCATGTCGCAGGTCGCAGGATCGCCATGTCGCACCCAGTAGTTTCTTTCGGTTATATGAAAAGACTTTCACGTACGCGTTCATACTGAGCCCGCCCAACTGGGTCAGACTCCCTTTTATTCAATTCGTTTATTTCTTACAACTAGCTACAACCTAAATTCTATTATTATGCGTGGTCAGGCGAATTGTAGTAAAACACATAACACATGTGTCCGAAAAGATGTCAACCGGAATCGAAAGCATAAATAGGAAACGTTTGCGCATTTGCGCAAGCATGTGTTTGTCATTAAATTCACGCTAGCGAAGCTAGCGAAGAAGTGCAAAAGTAAACAAAGGAAGTTAATGGTCAGCGCGTCATATTATGCAATAAATAACCATCGGAACCTTGGCCTGAATTTACGACATGGTTCGCATGTTTATTTTGGTTGCACAGCGTGACGCACTTGCTAGAATTTTGTTGCCATAAGGGCATGTGTATCGGGTTGTAGGTGGTCCAGTGATCCTGTTACAGCAGGTCAGGCTTTTTAGAAATGTTATCATAGAAATTGTCACATTCCAGATCGAAATTTAGTTTTAGCTATCTTAGCTATGAGTAATTCCAAATGCAATCGTACTTAAAATGCAGATTTCAAAAACATATATTTTTGATTCGAATGAAAAATTGTATTTCGTTTGGTTTGGAGGAAGTAAGAGTTTTCCACAGCAAATGCGATTTTTTTTACTCAAGCGTTACTTTGAAAATGGCGTATCGATTTTAGTAAGAGAAATCTTTGAAAATTTTCATCTCAAAAACTATGAGTCTTACCGAAATAGTGTTATAGAAAGAGTTATAGAGTATTGATGTTAAAATATGAAAAAAATATACACTGAGAAGAGAATGATATACTTTTTTTAATTTATAAAAAAAACTTTAATTTGTAATATCTAAAATATATACATTTTTTTATAATTTTTTTAAAATATTGATGTATTTGGAAAAGTTGTTGAAAATTATAAGCAAATTCATAAAATTTCATGATCCTGACGGTAAAACACGACAAACATATAGAAAGGGTCTATTTATTATAAAAAAGAATTAGATTTTTTTTTAATATCTCGAGAATGGCTGTATTTAGAGGGAAATTGATAATTAGCTTTTTTGTTACAAATCACATCAGAATCATAATTTTTGACTAAAAATGATTATTAACATACAAAAATTCGAAGTTTCGAAAATTCATAAAAATTCGATGTTCCACCATGTACGTCAAAAATAGTTTTACCATCTTAAACTCATTTTTTTAATTTTCTGCATTTTCTTATACGAAAAGATTTGAAAAAAAAAAAACATTGTTGACTTAGAGTTACGCTGTTATTTTATATAAGTAACTTGTTTTTAACTTTGGATAATATTTTATAATCCTATGAATTTTTAGAAATAACTAGAATCAAATAACGATAATTGATTGATGAATCATTCTCGTCCTCGCAGAACAATACACTAGCTGATCGTATGTCGCAATTTGTTTCATGTCAATGCACTAAATTTACCTCGAACGTTATTCCGGTGGTCTTTTTCGTAATTGACATAGACTCGGCTATAGTCGATTATATACTTGTTGCACCAGCACTATTATTCCCCATCTCATAACTACAGCAATTTATATTTAGCACCGCATGGAAATAACAACAATGACAATACTTGCAAGTATCAAATATCATGCTACATGTTATTTATTATTGCCTCAGTGGATTCGCACCTCTAGGCATCGTTCGTACAATGTAAACCCCAGCGTCACACAAGCGTTCAGCATATCATTTATACAGAACCATACATTGGTGGCTTGAAGCGACTAAGAATATAAACGCTTGTCATCATTTTGCGCTGTTCTCAAAAGAAATGCTTCTGTTAATATTACTGGTCTCGAAAAAAGTTGCATTGTTTTCTCTTGTTCGAGATAAGTGCAGCTGTTAGCTGGATTTTTTTTTCTGTATTATAGTGACTTTCAACGCTTCTGGCTGGTTCGTCACTTTTACCTTCCATTTTGGAAGAATGTCGGGAGTGAGAATTGAACTCGTGATCTTGAGCGTGAGAAGTATGGATGTTACCTCCACGCCAGATCGGCTCCTGTTAGCTGGATGTTTTGCTACTGGCGAGCGAAGCCAAGTCACATACAAAATTCCAGAACGGTATTTACTTTCATGGTGACTAAATAAACGAAATAATTTCTTTCTGTTAATCTCAATAACCTCGAAAAGAGTAGCAAGAGTAGCATTGCTGCCTAGTTGAGGGCAGTTTTGCGATTGGCACGCGAACCCAAACAACTTATAACATTCTAGCACGACATTCAAGATGCTTGGTATTCCCCAAATAATTTTTTGGCGCACAACATTAACGCCTGCTTCTCCATAGCGTCAGATCAATGTATTGATGCAATGCCTCTATGATGACGGAAAACAAACAATGTTAACTGCTTGGAAAAAGACTGAATATTTGCCTCAGCAGAGATTCTAATACTCTAGCGCAAATACCCTACCCTAGCACAAATATTTCCATCACACAAATATCCATATATCGATGGCTTGAAGCATCTAAATATACACACACTTATCTCTGTTTTGCGCTCGTCTTAACAGCAGCTCTTTCGGTCAATATTGCCTGTCTAGATTAGTTTAGCTGTCATCCTTGGTGGAGAGAGTTTTGCTACTCTCATGCGAAACCAAATCACACACAAAATTCCAGAACATTTACTTTCTTGGTGATCCGATTATCGTCTAGCTGGATGATTCCCCACACAATTGTGTACCTCAGAACCTTAATGCAGTGGCGTCAGTTTGATGAAATGATCACAATGCCAGAGATATTAGAGAGTGAGTAATTTGATTGCGTCCACAGCTCGATCCGAAACATGTGATAATGCAAAACAAGGAAGAACAAGCGATGTTCATTGCTTCGTATCTAGAACTATACTGTAAGTTTGCCTCAGCGACATCCAATATTTATGCTCTAGGCATAAAGGGGAATATTTTCCCCTTCGTTCTTCTTCTTGTGCTTTTCTTTGTTCCCGGAGACTTTGAGTCATTCCCCTTCGTTGATCGCCGATGAGTTGCTCTATATTGATGGTGCGGGTATAAAAGCTCACAAATCAGCAGAACAAATGTATGGAAAAATGGAAACGCTTATAGTTTTAATGAATTTTAACTATTCATACACCGGGTTTTGTGATATATAGAATAACAAGCAAATCTTAAGAAATTTCCAATTCGTTTGGTATGTAAATCACCAAAATCCGTTCAGAACGAAAATAGTTGTTAACGTTAACTTTATTTCATAAAAACGTGACCTGCTTTCTGATTTGGCCCCTTAAGGTAGTAGCCCGGTGGGACGACCGAAATTTTTACGTTTTTTCATAATTTTTTTTAACAAGAAAATAAAATGCGATCGTTTTAAATTTTTTACATGTTTTTAATAGTGTTTTAAAATAAAAAGTCACAGGAGGGTTGTGTCCGAGACACGACCGCATAGTTGACGTAGGATTCCGTTAGACTATCTGTTGATTTTGGATATGTTTAAAGAATTACATCGTTAAACTCTTTGATAATGATATGGTGGCCCTGAAAAGGGCCGTTTTGTTTGGTTGTTGGATATTGTATGTTAACTCCACCAGTGTTTATCGAGTGATGATGGCAGAAGGATGGTAAACCGTCGTTGAATGGTGCGTATCAGATAAAAGATACCGAAGTGGAACGATATATGATGAAAACCGCCCTCTGTGATCCTAGACGAGATGCCTCCTGTGATATGTATGCATGAAATAAAGAAAAAAACTCACCAATGTAACATAAGACAATTACCAATACCGAACACAATTATAATTTTTCCTCATAAGTAAAAACATGTTACTTTAATATAGAGAAAACATATTTGAAATGGAAAAGGTATTATTTTTTTATAATTTTTACTTTCTGAGTGTTTATTCAACCCAATTCAATTTTAATTGGATTAACAACAACTAATACTATATATAGAGGATATGGGAAATCACTTTTTCGAATATTTCTTTACTTTTCCAATTTTTCTCGCCGTATGAACTTCCCTCGGGTGAAAATGAACACAAAAAACAGACAGCTTAAACTAAACGACCCGTTCTCGAGCGGGAACAAACCTTGGTTTTTAATTTTAGGAAATTAAAATAAATCGTTTCATATATCAAGTCATTCTTAGCACAACTGCTACCATTTACAATTTTACACTTACACTTGTGCTAATTTTTTCACAATAAACGATCGGTCATTGATATGAAATTTCATGGAGCAACCTCCGACTTGCATATATTTTCAATGCCGATTTCCCCGAGCACTTTGGTTTTGATGTCTCTGTTAGGGAACACATTTCGATAGAAACAAAAGCTCACCCTACTTTATGGATTTGCAATACCGATTTTCCCCAGGCAGCTTGGTTTTAATGTCTCTGTTAGGGACTCGCCGCATGTGTCATCAATTTCGACCAAACAGAAGTGGGTATTTCCGTTAGGATAGGGGATGAGATTATTTTCTTCAATATAAAAAATTGTTATGGAGTACCGAAATCGATTGACGCAAAAATGTCATCAATCCACCATGAAATGACTGAGCAATAAGCGTTTGATATTGTACAATTTTCAAGATGTAATCGATTTTCGATTTTCAATTTGTACCCCAATATGTTCCCGAAAGACGTAATCCAACGTCAAAAAATCTTATATGAAAATTGCGCATGAAAAAAAATGTGTTTGAATGATGTGTTTTGGTAGAAACATCAGGCAATATATATATAAAAATTTATGTAATTGTTTTGAACAATCAAAAATCAAAATAAAAAAAATAAATACATTTAAATTTTGTCAATTTAAAACTGCCTTCGGGCCTGCTATTTCGATGGGAGATTAATCTGCCTCCCTAAATAAATATTGCTTTCGGCGTCGCTTGGTGCCGCCGAAAGCAGACTCGTTTGCTGAGGAGTGCTGAGCTACAATGAAAATGTCTTTCTAAAGATAGGTCGAAAAAGAGTATGAACTAGTTTTCTTCGCAAGAGCCCTTCTCAGGGCTAGAGACGAATGAACGTAAAGTTTAAAGTCTCTATAATTCAAAAGAAGAAAAATATTGCTACCAGATGTCACGAACTTCGACATTTTTTGCTAGTATGGTGCTACTCGCCCGTGTAGTTGGCGCAAAGGCACCGCGAAAATATTATTTTATAGAATTCCTTCATGCATTTGTCTGATACGGGCTGTGTATCGTTCGTTCTTGTTTTTGAAGGGACTTTAACCTAAAGGTCATTCGTCCCTAACGGGCTCTGTATGACTGGAGCGTTCCGTTATATACATGCATGCATATGTCCTTCGCTTCTTTTGCCAGATCCAGTAAAAGGTGGTTGATGAAACGTATGTTTTTGACGTGATACGTTCCATGTTAGTTGTTAGTAGAAAATGTAAAAATAAACAGTATTTTTGATCGGTTTTATATAGTTATTGTGGTAAGTGGAAAACAGTAAAATAAACTCTTTTGTTTCAAAACAAATTGATAGTCCTGAGAAGGACTGGAATGGTTTAATGGGTTGTACGGAATCTGCTGCGGTTCAGTCGGATATAGCAGTTTAGTTTTGGGAGCGGTAGCTTTTACGGATTCGCCGATTCTTTCCTTGACTTTGGCGCCATCGGCTTCTGTGCATCGATTTGCGAGGGTTTGATTGGCACCACCACGACGAGCTAAACGACGGATAGGCGGGTGTGATACGATGCGATGCAATGCACTTCGCTCCTCTGCCTCCTTTGCCACATCCAATTGTTGATGTGAAGAGGAGCGCAACAGCAATGCACACTAGATTTAATTCGATGCTCTCCGCTGCTTCCTCTTCTTTGCTCCCTTTGCCACACCGCATCCATCGTTGGTTGCCGATGGCTTCCTCTCCTTTGCCGCACCGTATGGTGTTGGTTGATTTGTAGAGCACTGCACACTAGAAGCCCAGATGTTTGCCGATCTGAGCGTTGAACGAGAATGAGAAATCCAAAAATGCTACCGTCCTTTTATATCAGTTGGTATGTGAGAAATAGACGACCCCCACTCGCTCACCATGCAAATATTTGACTTATCGGGGAACGAAAGAAGCGAAGCAGGCGAAAGAGAAATGACGTCAATTTCGACCAATCAGTATCGTTTGGATAGGGGTTGAGATTTTTCAATTGTTCGATAGTTAATTACATGATATATATTATTTTATTCAAGGTGAAAAATTGTTATAGAGTGCCGCAATGTTTTGATGTAAAAATCTCATCAATCCGTCATGAAATGACTGAGCAATAAGCGTTTGAAATTGGACATTTTTCACGATGCGATCGATATTCGTTTTTCAATTTGTACCCCAATATGTTCCCGAAAGACGTAATCCTACGTCAAAACAAAATTATTTTACATAAATTTGTTATTAATATTTGATATCAGAGTGGAGTCCTCGAAAAGAAGATGAGCTGGTTTGGGGAAGCACACAGTCTTCCGAAATCATCTGAAATAAAAAATTCAAAAAGATTATTATTCTGCAGACTTTATTTTAATGAACCTACTTATAATATACATAAAAAAAGAAAAAACTAAAACAAAATGGCGGACTCGTGAAAAAAGTTCTCAAAATCTAACTTTTTTTTGATAAATTGTTTAAATAAAATAGATTATTATTAAAAAATTTAATGTTTTAAAGGTTACGTATTTAGATATGTGCATCTAGAATCACGGCCAAATCGGTTAAATAGTTTTGAGTCAGTGCTTCCCCGAAATTTCGAAAACATGGTTTTTAGGAAAACGCGTTCAAAGCGTGGTCACACGCTTTCATACTCACTACGGCGCGCTCTCTGATATTAGCTATAACTTAAAAATATTTAAAATTTCGGTCTGAAATTTTTTGAGTATATTTTTAAGATGTTTTTCTACCGGAAAATGTAAAAGAATCGATTTTTTTAACCCGGCACACCGGGCTACTACCTTATTGAAAGACGTAGTTCTACGTCAAAAAATACATATATAAATAAAAAACATTAAAAAAGACAAATCAGAAATGTTTTTTCAAATATCTCGAGAGTGGCTGCATTTGGAAGGAAATTGATGAAGAGCTTTTTTGTTTTGAATAACATCAGGATTCATAATTTGTGGCTAAAAATGATTATTAAATGCAAAAATTCGATGTTTCGAAAATTCATAAAACTTCGATGTTCCAAAAATAGTTCGATGTTGTCGAACTATTCGAACTAGTTTTACCATTGTTGCTTAGCAACGAGAAAAACAAGTTTATGAATTTTAAACGCGTGTATTTCTGATGGCACGGTTAAAATTTTCTGTAATTACAATTATTCGTTATTAGACATTAATAAAATGCATGGTAGATTTGCATGGACATTTCGTGGTTTCTCGAATGTTCTACACGAATCGTAAATTTGTAATTATGCTCTAAATTCTACTGAACCTGTTTGAATTTAATTCATGATCAATTGAATATTTCTTTAGATTATTTTCAATTATTTTACCTTTCTTTTATCGAATTCCATTAATTATTTTTTTATCATTTCAGATTCTAGATCTCGAGACTGGATGTTCGGAACCTGGTTAAACGAACTCAACTTCCTAGAACAAGCGTTATTCAATTCGAGTCTTGTTTAGATTCAAACAATATAATTCGTACCTGATCGATCAATTCACAAAGTCTTTTTTGTTCTAATTCTGATTTTTGAAATTTAAATTAAATCTGTGAAAATTAACTAATTTCGAACCAACTCTTTCGATCGATGTTTCTAGACTGATTTCAAATAGATTTTTTTCTCTTCCTCATCGTTGATATTTCCCTGCCTACTGTAACTTCATTCCGTTGGTGATAGTTTTTTAATCATAGGTTTCCCATTAATGTGTCACCGTAGTAGGTGCGGCTTCGCGTAAGGGGCGTACGCACAACCATCTTGGACTAATTTTTAAAATTTTCTACAAGACTTCTATTTTATTTGAAAAAAATTAAAAAAATGTATATTTTAGATATTGGAAATTAAAGTTTTTTTTTGCAAATAAAAAAAGAGTTATTACTTTTTTCTCAGTGTGTATTTTTTTCACGTCTTAACATCAATGCTCTATAATTCGTACCGAAATAGTGTCTTATTTCGGTACGACTCATAGTTTTCAAGATATAAATTATCAAAGATTTCGCCCTTTTCAAAAGTTGCACTTGAGTCAAAAAATTCCCAATTGCTGTGGAAAACTTATATTTTCCCCAACCCAAACCGAATACAAACTTTCATTCGAATCAAAAATACTCATGTTTTGTCATTTGTCGATTTCAATTGGAATTGCTCCTATCAGGGATCCAAATCGCTGCTTTTTCGTTGCCACATAATGTTCATCGTACAATAATCCTACGAACTTGTCCGGTGCTTTCAGGCAGACACAAAATATGATTAGTAAGCTTGGCGAATTCGTTGCACTCTAGATATTTGTTTTCCACTTCTGTAGATATTTATACCCAACGATTTGAACTAGCACAGATTGTTTGTTCCAACTTTTTACTTCATTAATTATAATTCCTTTGATCACTGTCCACTATTCATATAATATGATTTTATCTATCTTAATTAGTGTTTTTTTTTAACAAATGCTAGGTTCAATCTTTGTTCATTCAGAAATGGGGTTTTATACAACAATCCATTTCAACCCTTTCATTTTTCGATGTAGTCCAACACAGTATCGTAAAATTTTTTCATATGCTTCAAGAAATTTGGCCTCCTCTATTTAGTTTGGATCCACTAGACTATTGCGAACACTAACGAAATCGTCAGAAATAACAGAAAATTCAGCGGCAAGTGCACCGACTTTTTCAACAAGGCAATAAATGAGTGAAAGGCCACTAACTGATCATTGGTAAAAAGCTTGGGATATGGGGTTTCATCGCGCAGGACATTTCTCATTTGAAAGAAAATAAGAGCGTAATCCGTCAAAAATACTCCTCTCGATAAAAGATCCGAGAGAATGAAATCATGTGTTACCAAGCTCAAGCAATTCAGCATACTGTTTACTGTTCAACACTTCAATTGTTCTACACGAACCGTGTAGATGTTTGTAAACTTTCACAGCGAAGCTTCCGATATCGATTGCCAATTTTATGACGATGACAGCTGTGTAAAAATTCTGCGAATGCAATGGACCCATCCCAGCGTGACGTGGCAATGATATAACATTTGTCTGAAAACAAATAACGCTTTCAAAATTCTCCTAAAACATTACTTAAATGTGATTCTTTGGTGCATAACCCCATGGAATGGGCCAATGAGTCAAATTTAAATCCAAAAAAATTACACGGTGCAACAAATCTTTCCCCTGGCTCCCCTGGCTTGGAGATTCTCTATTTGTGTTTAGCCCAAAACTATACGTCGCAATGTAGTCATCGCTATCCACCTGCTCTGCTCAACATCTCTTTGAAGGTTTCGGGAGGTATCTAGAAATAATTAGGAAAATCACGTTGATATGACTTCGGAAAAAGCACTGTTTCAGGAGCAATTCTTGACCGATTTCGGATCTACAGGCAAACCTTTTTTTTGTGCGGGGGATAGGGACCGCACAAAAAAGTCGCATAAAAAAATCGTGCAAAACTTCACTAGCAGCTTTAAAATATCATGTTCGGTACACATTTTGATAAAAACTTTTTTTGTGCGGTAGATGGGGACCGCATAAAAAAAGTTTGCCTCAAGAAAATAACTCAAATCCACGACATTCATCGTTCAATTTCCTTTTGTTTCCCTGCTTTGCGATGGGACACTTTGCCTTTTCGGTTGCGCGTGGCTGTTTTGTGCTTTTAGTTGCATGTCGAAACGTGTTGCTGTTAGAAATCAGTCATGCAAAAACTTAGAAAAACTTAGAGCATTCGATGAGAGGAGGGGAATGATTTCAGAAGTGGATAATTGAGACGCAAATATGCTTTTTCCGCACTGAAATGCATATAAACCATCGAAAAAAACTAAATGGACGATAATTTTGGCAAATTTGCTTCAATTCATACACTGCACAAAAAAATCGCACAAAAAAACCGCACAAGAAAAGAAAATCGCACAAAAAAAAATCGCACAAAAAAAAAATCGCACAAAAAAAACGCACAAAAACAGGTTTTACTGTATTTGTATTAATGCATTGGTAAAACATATGACTGTTACACTTTGAAGTCTTTTTTATATCTTGCTTCTGGAAAAAATGGGTAAAAAGGGCTCAAACTCAAGGACATCCAGATTTGTGTCGAAGCCCATGAAAAACCATAGATAGAACTCACGGCGGAATAAAAGATGGACTTTTGTAGCACTGTGTTATTGGAAACAATGACAAAGAAACAAACATTTTTTTCCTTTATACTCATAATACGGTACAAGTTGATAAAAAGACGGGACAATAGTTAAAAAGGAGTCGAAAACGGTACGTTTGGTCAGCCCAAGCATAGGTATGCAAAAAGTGGACTAATCAGCTGTCACCAACATAATAATAGTGTTTTTCCCTTGTTAGGTGTGAACCACTGCCTCCATTATTTTGAACTATTGTGGTACATACAAATGAAACATAAATTTCTGCATTACTCGAGAATTAATCAGACAATTGATATCAAATCAGGCATATAGAGGTTTTAGGGTACAATAAATGATTCTATGGTGGTTAGACACTCCATCCTCCTATCTAAGGGGGAGCTGCCATACAAATGGAAGACAAATTTCTGCATATCTCGAAAACTAATCAAGCAAATGGAGCAAATGGTTTTAGGGGATACGAAACAATTCTATGGTGAATAGACACTCCTCCCCTCTCTCTGAGGGGGGAGGGGGAACTGCCGTACAAATAAAGCATACATTTCTGCGTAATTAAAGAATAAATCAAGTAAACGGAATCAAATTTGGCATGTGGACGTTCTAGGGGGTAAGAAACATTTCTATAATGGTTCAGCACTCCTCTCACCTTTCTAAGGAGGAGCTGCCATAGAAATGGAACACAAATTTCTGTATATCTTGAGAACTAATCAAGCAAATGGAACCAAATTTGGCATAAGGAGTTTTTAGGGAGAAATAAATGTTTTTATGGTGGTTTTACACTCCTTTCCTTTCTCTAAACAGGGGGGGGGAGGATGCTGAACAACTTGAGAACTAATGAAACAAATGGAATCAAACTAAGCATATAGAGGTTTTAGGGATCGATAAACGTTTCTATGGTAGTTCGACACTCATCCCCCTCTCTAAAGGGGGGCTCCCATACAAATGAAACACAAATTTCTGCATGACTCGAGAACTGATCAAGCAAATTGAGCCATATTTGGCATGTGTATGTTTTAGGGGGCACGAATCGTTCCTATGATGGTTCGACACACCTACCCGCTCTCTAAGGGCATGGGGGTATTTCTGTATAACTCGAGTACTAATCAAGCAAATGGAGCCAAATTTGGGATGTGAGCGTGTTCAAACCATAATTAAAAATAGTTGAAGTCCATGTTTAGCGCATCACCCTAAAGATTTTTGCCCTCGAATTGAACACATAATACGATCATCGATACCCAATCAATAGTCTTTGTCTACTATTATCAAATCCTATAATAGACTGCCGAGCTTGACCATCAACCACAAAAAGAAATATACGTTCACTTTGAACAAACCAGTTGAACCCGTAACACGTTCTTTTTTCGCTTCTCGCTCTCCTGGAAGAAATTCGTTTGAAATATTTCTCGTTCTCGGTTTCGAAGTTAGCCGCAAATTTTTAAGCGCTTTTACGCAAACCTTGTCGCGTTGAGGTTCACCGTTATCTCGTCTCGAACAGAGGGGTTTTGGGTACGAGAAATGTTTCTATGATGGTAGGACACCCCTTCCTCCTCTGGAAAGGAGAGGGGGTCCCATAAAAATAATGCACATATTTCAACCAAACATGACAATTAAAAAATTTTCGGAAAACTCTGAAAGAAAATGGGAAAATTCGAAAAAAATAATTTGCATGTGTTCTACAATTAGATATTGCCAAGCGTTGTTAGTCCATTGGATGTTTTCAGTAACGAATTTGTTCTTCGTTCGAAAGTGGAAATGGATTTTGATGTGATAAAACGCATTCCTATATCGTCTTCTATCTATATAAATAAAAATGGATCGCCGAATGAGTTGATAAGAGCAAAACTCGAAAAAATGAATTGTCCGATTTAGAGCTGTCTTCATTCTAAAGGGTGTGTCACATCAAATTGCATCACGGAAAAAACGCTGTAGAAATTTAATTTTTAGGAATTATATCTTCAGCTTTCGCTTATAATCAGATAAGAGTGTATAGATCACGTTGGCCATGCTTCACTGTCAATTTTTCGTAAATTTGGAAAAATGCCGTTGAACGAAAAAGAGCGTCGTGAATTAATCCTGTGCACTCATTTCGAGAATCCGGAGTTGTCACATTGGGACATCGGTAAGATGCTGGGAATCGTCCAATCCACGGTCAGCAGAGTACTAAAACGATACTTCGAGAACCTAACCATCGACCGGAAGGTGAAGAACGGCAAAAATGGATGCTCCGTCAGTGAAAAAGATCACAAGCGCGTAGTTAAGCAGTTTAGACGTGATCCGAGAAGTTCGGTCCGGGATGTCGCCAATAAGCTGAATTTGTCAAGTTCATTCGTCCAGCGGACCAAGCAGCGGGAGGGCCTGCGTACATACAAGGTTCAGAAGGCTCCTAACCGCGACGAAAGTCAAAACATGGTGGGGAAGACGCGAGCCCGGAAGCTGTACACCGAAATGCTGACGAAGCCGCATTGCCTGGTAATGGACGACGAAACTTACGTCATAGCGGACTTTCGTCAGCTGCCGGGCCTGTTGGTATTCTCCGCAGAGGACAAATTCAGCGTTCCGGAGGAGATTCGCAAGCAGAAACTATCCAAGTTTGCCAAAAAGTACATGGTGTGGCAAGCGATCTGCTCTTGCGGAAAGCGGAGCGCCCCCTTCGTGATGACCGGCACGGTAAACGGGCAGGTTTACCTTAAGGAGTGCCTACAGTGCCTACCACTATTGAAGCAGCACGAGGGCCCGACCATCTTCTGGCCGGATCTCGCTTCGTGCCACTATTCAAAGGACGTGTTGGAGTGGTACGAAGCCAGCGGGGTCACCTTCGTGCCAAAGGAAATGAACCCGCCCAACGCGGCGGAGCTTCGCCCAATAGAGAAATATTGGCGATTATGAAGCAGGCCCTCCGGAAGAACCCAAAAGTTGTCAAATCGGAGGCGAACTTCAAGAGAAAATGGATTTCTGTTAAAAAAAACTACAACCTGACGTTGTACAGAACCTTATGGACGGGGTAAAGAGGAAGGTGCGAGCATACGGGCTTGGGCTCGAAGTATGAATAAAAAGAAAATGCCAAAAGTTGTTTAATAGTTTTTATTTTACTGTCTAAAATTTTCAAAAGGATCGGTCTACTGGGCGAATTTCTACAGCGTTTTTTCCGTGCTGCAATTTGATGTGACACACCCTTTTTCATATTTTCTGTATCAAACATTTATTCCATGTACCGGAGAAACATGTTGTTTGCAAGTGGATGAAAAATCTTGCACGAGAATTGTGTCTGAAAATAATCTGATATTATAATGTCGAGTTTTGGTAGAAGTATTGAAATTTTATAGTAATAAATAATGTTATTGGGTAGTTGAGAAGATCAATCAATGAACAGTTCTGCGATTGGACCCATGAACTTGCGCTTAGTAATAAAACGTGGATATAATAACGAAAAATAAATTTTGGGTGGGACGAAGTTTGCCGGGTCAGCCAGTACGTTATAAAATTGCATTATTTCACTTACTTTTTAAATGGAAGTGAACGTACAAGATAAATATGATCAGAAATAAATATACAAATACTTCCTAATAATACAATTTACGTATTATTCGAATATATCATTCTTCCGGGCATGTGTCGCATTCGGCAAGATGTTACATTCGGGTAGCTGTCTTTCGGGTGAGTGGGTTTCGGGTAAATGTGATACAATCCGCGTCACACCTTAGCTTGGGGATTTATATATTACTTTCATTGTGCAATAGCAATTTATAACAACTACTACAAACATCCTCCTTTGGACCCACTGCTCTGGTTCTCAATAGTTTCAGGTTCTTTTTCAGACATGCTACTATTGAGATCCGTCATTCACAGGCGGAGGAAAGAAGAGAGAGGTCGTTATTTTCAGTTTCATGACATTGCCGAAAATATACCCATGTCAATACAACTCTATACAAAATAGAATCTTTATCATTCTATAATTGGATGTAATCACTTGTTATCATAAACATTTAAACATTACGGAATAAGTTACGTGTATGATTTAATTTCAAATAAATCAAACTACATGATGCACAAATAAATCATTATAGAGGACCTCATGAACTATTGCACTTTTTCTCCACAACACAGCAACCTCCAATAAAGAGTTCTGTTGCCTAGAAAACGTGGTTCTTGAGGGACCATTCGGAACCGCATGTACGCGTGTGTGGACGACTATTTCGAACGCCACTGTTACCCACGCCCGCTAAGGACAGGGGCCACCGGAGCAAACGGACAGCATCTGACGCAAGGCCAAAACCGGGCAGCCGGCAAAAAGGTAGGTATGAATGTGGGGAAGCAGCAACAGCAAAAACAGAAACCTTCAATTGATATGAGATTTATTTATTTGTTTGCACTGAACTGGCCATTCATGCGTCAATCACACGCCATATGCATAAATAATTATAATTCAGAGCGCTGCCGGAAAGTGAGTGTGTTTGTGCTGTTTTTAAGTGAGGAGAGGACCAACAGCAGCATAAAAGAAAAGCGGGAACCTCTTGTCGGCATTCAGTGCTTTTATTTTATGCTTTTTCTTCAAGAGCCAGAGAGAGGGAAAAAAAGCGGACAGAAAAAGCGCGTTTTGCTGCATTTTTTAAGGAAGTGTCCGGTCTGAACCCTATCCTTAGAAGAGACCGACAAACGGCCGCATCCCACAAATAGGGGAGCAGCTTTCGAGCACGCTAATGAGCAGCGCGGTTGGTCCGGGTATCCGGGTATTGTCGGGACCGCAATGGGCTCATTGTCAACACTGTGGGTAGTTTACCTTCAGCTGACCGTCGAATTTGGTGTGGTTCCGCAAGATCTTGTGTCCTTTGTTCGGTGCAGCCGGGAGACAATGATTGTGGCTTTTTAATAAGCGGTTCCCGGACATTTCCCCTCCGATTGTTACGATGATCTCGCGCTAGAATCGAACATGATTCTATATGACTTGGAAAGTTTGCTAACAACTAAATCGAACTTGACGCAGATGACAGCGTCGAAAATGAAACCAATTACTCGCATCGTTTGCTTGCGCTTAACACGATCGGTTCGATATAATTGGATGCTGTAAATGACACATGCATAGCTAGAACTCAAGCTTTGGTGGCGGCAATCTGTCCTCGAAACGAAGTGCTGCGGGAGTTTATTTTTGTTATTGCTGTTATGATTGCTTCTGCCGTTGTCATGGTGGAATTGAGGAAATTTGCATATTTCAAATCATCATTTTAAGCAGCTGGTGGAGGAACGATGAATTATATACGATACTAATCGAGAACGGATGATTTTTCAGAAGTGCTGTTTTCAGAAAATTCGAGAGTAGCATTGAATGATTGTTGTTTTATTATTTGCGAATTCAAATAGTGATTTAGAGATTGACTGAATCGTTCTACAACGTTCGAATTAATATAAGCAACAACATGTATTCGAATTACTGAGGCCAAATTGAAAAATATACCTTTTTTTTCTCAAAATATATATTTTATTAAGGCATATGTGGCGTTAGCCTGACGGGGCCGGGAGTCCAATATTTTGACAATTTTTGTCTTACAACTATGTTAGTAATATGTAACCGATTACTCGCGGTTGGCTCGAGGTTAGTATTACAAGTGTTCTCATAATTGGTATGTTGCAGTCTTCGATGCTCTGTACGTGTGCCCGACACGGAATACTTTCTATTGGGATGCAGCTGACCATTAATCAGCAACGCCCCCCTAGTCTGTACCCCATATTTAGCGTGGTGCGTCTTTCTCGACTCGAGGAATCCAGGATAGAATGGTCACTAACCGGCGCAATCATCAGCTCGTGTAGAGTTGTCATGAGCGGTACAACCTTTGGCTCTTGTTGAATGATCAGTGGACTGCACAACCTTCGGCCCGTGCATCTGTAAAGAGTGTGTGTATGTATTGCCGCGACTAAGTAAAAGTTTATCGATCGGATAGGAGGGATATGAAACGGGGACACAACGAAGGAAACATCATTAAACGTTGACATCGGCGTTTCTGAGGAACAGGTATAGATGAAGCAGAAGATCAGGATCCCGGCTACCTAAGATATCTCGGACGGGGATATCCGATTGTCTTCCTTGTGCTCTCAGTGCTCTAGAGAGCTGAGAGCGAGCAGCATGGAACCGGATACACGACCAGACAACATGCTCGATGTCGTGGTAGCCATCGCCACAATCACAAAGATTGTTTGCTGCGAGCCCAATGCGATAGAGATGCGCGTTTAGGTTGTAGTGATTGGACATAAGCCGAGATATCACGCGAATGAAATCACGACCTACATTCAATCCCTTGAACCATGCACTCGTCGAGACCTTAGGGATAATCGTGTGTAACCAACGACCGAACTCATCTCCACTCCACATGCGCTGCCAACTTACGAGCGTGTACTGACGAGGAATGTGGAAAAATTCATTATAAGCAATTTGCCTTTCAAAAAGTGTGCCTTCTAAAGCGCCCACCTTAGCTAGCGAGTCCGCTTTCTCATTCCCCGGAATCGAGCAATGAGAGGGAACCCATGCTAAGGTAATCTTGAATAATTTTTCGATCAAAACACTCAATAGTTGTCTTATTCTAGTTAGGAAATAAGATGAGCGTTTATCAACCTTCATTGAGCGGATTGCCTCTATTGAGCTGAGACTGTCTGAAAAAATAAAATAGTGGTCGATGGGCAATGTTTCAATGATCCCTAATGCGTAATATATCGCACCCAGTTCAGCGACATACACGGAACAAGGATCTTTGAGTTTGAAAGAGGCACTGGAATTTTCATTGAAGATGCCGAAGCCAGTGGACCCGTTTATGAATGAACCGTCAGTAAAGAACATTTTATCAGATCTAACTTTCTCATATTCTGCCGAAAATATCGGCGGAATATAATCGGAGCGTAGATGATCTGGGATTCCATGGATTTTTTGTCGCATGGACAGATCAAAAATGACAGAGGAATTGCAGAAGTATGGGAAGCAAACTTGGTTGGAGATGCCTGGTGAAGGGTGCACGTCGTGTGTAAGGTACTCATGGTGTAAAGACATAAAACTTGACTGAGGAGTCAGTTGGAGTAGATTTTCGAAGTTATCAATCACCAATGGATTCATGATCTTGCAACGGATGAGAATTCTGTAGGATAATTCTGTGAACCGAAGAGTAAGCGGGGTTACTCCTGCCAAGACTTTGAGACTCATCGTATGTGTCGAATGCAAACACCCCATGGCTATACGCAAGCAACGATATTGTATTCTCTCCAGCTTGAGAATATGAATCCTGGCAGCTGATCGGAAGCAAAAACTACCATATTCCAACACTGATAATATCGTTGTTTTGTACAACTGAATGAGGTCTCCTGGATGGGCACCCCACCATGTTCCGGTAATTGTTTGGAGAAAATTAATTCTTTGCTGGCATTTCTGTTTCAAATACGCAATGTGTCTCCCCCAGGTACACTTAGAATCAAAATATACACCCAGGTATTTGAAAAACATAGAGTGTTGGATCGTTTTGCCGGATAGGTGAAGCTGGAATTGGGCGGGTTCGTGCTTCCTAGAAAAAACGACCATTTCAGTTTTCTCCGTAGAGAATTCGATACCCAGCTTGAGGGCCCACGTGAACAGATTGTTCAGGGTATCTTGCAACGACTTTTGCAGAACGACGGGATTAGTACCCGTGATGGAAATAACTCCATCGTCTGCAAGTTGTCTCAGCGTGCAGTCTCTAGTTAGACAATCATCCATATCATTGACGTAAAAACTGTACAAGAGGGGGCTTAGGCAGGAGCCTTGCGGTAGGCCCATAAAACTGTAACGAGAAGATTTCGAGCTGCCATGAGAGAAAATCATGTGCTTTTCTGACAGTAAATTGTACAGGAAATTGTTGAGAATTGGTGAAAGTCCACGATTATGAAGCTTCTCTGAGAGAATTTCCATGGAAACTGAATCAAATGCCCCTTTGATATCGAGAAAAACGGAAGCCATTTGTTCTTTGCGAGCAAATGCGATTTGGATTTCAGAAGATAGCAGCGCGAGACAATCATTTGTCCCTTTACCTCGGCGGAAGCCAAACTGCGTATTTGACAGCAAATTGTTCGCTTCAACCCACTTGTCCAAACGAAGTAGAATCATTTTCTCTAACAATTTGCGAATACAGGATAACATTGCAATCGGCCTATACGAGTTGTGATCGCAAGCCGGCTTGTTGGGTTTCCGTATGGCTATCACTCTCACTTGTCTCCAGTCATGCGGGACAATATTCACCTCCAGAAACTTGTTGAACAAGTTCAGCAAACGCTGTTTTGCCAAGTCGGGAAGATTCTTCAACAAGTTGAATTTAATCTTGTCCGACCCCGGAGCTGAATTGTTACATGAGAGAAGGGCAATTGAGAATTCCACCATCGAAAAATTCTCATAATCGCTTTGAAGTGGAATGTCGCGTTTGACGTTTTGTGCAGGAACGGTGTCGGGGCAAACCTTCCTTGTAAAGTTAAAAATCCAACGGTCAGAGTATTCCTCACTTTCGTTTGTATGGTTCCAGCCACGCATTTTCCTAGCCGTATTCCAAAGAGTGCTCATAGCGGTCTCCCTTGACAAACCATTGACGAACTTCCGTCAATATCCACGCTTTTTTGCTTTAATCAAACCTTTTAGTTTGGCCTCTAGAGCTTGGTACTTTAGAAACCATTCCACTAATCCAGTTTTCCTGAATTTTTTGAAAGCGGATGATTTTTCAAGGTAGACCTTTGAACACTCCTTGTCCCACCAAAGTGATGGAGGACGACGTCGGAAAGTGGTAGCAGGAACACGTTTCTTTTGAGCTTGAAGTGCGCTTTCGTAAATCAAACTCGATATAAAGTTATACTCTTCGAGTGGAGGAAGTTCATGCATTGAAACAATTGCTTCAGATATTATTTCCGCAAATATTCTCCAGTCAATATTCTTCGTGAGGTCATACGAAATATTGACTGACTCACGAGAGCTTGATTCATTAGCGATCGATAAAATTATTGGTACCATGGGGATCTTGGATTACCTTCCACATGCAATCCAGGGATAACGAAGAAGAGCATAGAGATATGTCTAGCATGCTTGCCCGTGCAGGAGGGTTGGCTATTCTGGTTGCTTCCCTAGTATTCAAAACTGTCAATTTGAAGTTGTCGCACAGATCATAAATCAAAGTGGCATGGTTGTCATCGTAGAGTGATCCCCATGCTGTTCCATGGGAGTTGAAATCACCTAAGATTAACCGCGGCTCCGGCATTGCCTCGATAGTATCAAAGAACTGATAGCGGCCTACCGTAGTTCTGGGAGGGATATATATCGAAGCAATGCAGAGGTCTTTGCCATTGATTTGTGTCTGGCAAGCAACAACTTCAATGCCTGTCATCGATGGGAGGGTGACTCTATAGAAGGAGTGACATTTTTTAATCCCCAATAGTACGCCACCAAACTAGTCATTTCGATCGAGGCGAATAATGTTGAAATCGTGGAAATTCAGCTCGTCGGCTGAAGAAAGCCATGTTTCACAGAGGGAAAATACATCACAGTTAGAGTTATGAACTAAAAATTTAAATTGATCTAGTTTAGGGATGATGCTTCTGCAATTCCACTGTATTACAGTGGTCAATTCCTTGACCTCTTGCACTGAATCAGGCATCGAGGGAAATGAACGCTGCTAAAAAACCACATTTTTCTTTCAAAAATGTTCTCACAATCGGGAGCAAACATAATACTATGCTTTTAAGAGGGTCATTTATATTTAAAGCATTTAAAATATTGTCCACCAGGTCAGAAAGCGCAAGCAAGCCAGATTGTGGCTGCTGCCTCGACCGCGAAAAAGGAACAGACGTATTGGGTGTTGTTCCGGAACGTGCTGAGGACCCCAGGTTAGTAGAAGAACCGTGTAAACCAGGAGGTACTTGCTTCGGTCTATTTTCAGCACGTTCGGTTCGAAGTTTCAATCCAACTTGGGAAATTTCGGACTTCTTACTGGGGAGTGATGGAAAAGTAGTAATTTTCCTTTTCCTGATGGCACCCTGCGATGTACCAGAACTTCCCGCGTTGGGAGCATCAGCGACAGGCTCGTCGTTCTGCAGGAGGGAGTAAGGATTGTCCTGCGTCGTTGGCACGGAATTCTTAAGCATTTCTGCATAAGTCCGTTTTGAAAACTCCTTTAAGGAACGCTTGATTTTTTCCCCTCTTTGTATGTACACCGGGCATTGAGAAAGATCATGGGGGGCCCCGTCGCAATGAAGACACTTGCGCTCTTTTGGGCAAGAAGTCCCATCATGACTCTCTCCACAATCTGCGCAACGCTTTTTGTTGCAACAGTAGACGGTCGTGTGACCAAGTTGCTTGCAGTTGTGGCAACTCATTACCCGGGGTACAAACAATCGAACAGGTAAACGAAGCGCATCTATCGAATCGAAGTTTGGAAGGGCGGAGCCCTCAAAGGTTACTCGAAAAGAATTTGTCGAACTGAGAACTCTCTTATTATTTATAATAGATACGGATTTCAGTTGGTCGCATGCAAGAATCTTCACAGTTTTAAGCGAAGAGTTCTTGAAGCGACCGACTCCATCCTTGAGTATATCATTTCGGGTCAAAACCTTTTCGGTGATTACGCCGTCGATTTCTACGTTACGACAGGGCACGTATACGCGATACTCAATCGCAAAGAGATCGCAACGGGTTATATCATTTGCTTGGGTCCGGCTGGAGACGACAACTCGTAATTTGTCTGGCCCCATCCGAGTAATCTCGGTAACATCTGAGAAGTTTTTTGTCAGCTCTTTAGATATGCGAATAACATTGAGGGGTTTGGATTTTCGCCTAAAGTACACAATGAATGGGCCTCAGGGCCCTCAGGGTATACTTTTTGACGAAAATCCAGTTTTTCTTCATCCTCCTCATCATCAGAAATTACGTTTTCTATTTCCTTTCTTCTTCCAATTTCTACTTCACCTTCCGGTTCTTCAGGGGGTTCCGTATCAGAGATATACGTTGGCGTCGTTGCGGGATCCTCCCCGCCTTCAGCCATAGTAATAAATTTCGTTAACTGTTCGATATGAACAGAATTTATTGGTAATAAAAAAAATTAAAAAATAAATATAATAAGATAAACTTCTATTTTAGTTACAGTAGAAAATTATAGTTCTTCAAACTAATTTTTATTAAATTAAATTCAAAAATGAAAAAAGGTCCAAGAAATGTTCAAGTGCAATATATATGAAGATGGTCACCCTAATGCCAACGCTTGATGATTACGTAAACACCAAGCGATACAATGGTATTTGTTATGCACAGAAAGTGGAAGAAATGATAGAAAGGAGAAAAAAAGAAATAAACTTCTACTTGCCGCTGCGGTGTGACGTATGTGATCTATTGAATGGATCCTCAGTGTCTCGATCGTACACCACTTATTTGGTTGAGATTCACCACGCTTGCAAGCGCGCCGGATGAAAAAAACACAATAGAATCGATGTAAAAAAAAACACCTCTTTCGGATCGACTGAAGAATGCGTCCGATAAGCTTGCAAGTGAGCGAACGAATCCATACCTTAACAAAGTTTTTGTTAAGGTAATGTGTAATATACCTTAACAAAGTTTTTGTTCATAATGAGTACAGAATTGTTTTGGGATAATCCAACATTTTAGCCGAGGCGCTTGTTTCGGTAACACCAGGATGTGAACGATTGATGCTACCCTTACTTTACTTGCATCTTTTTTCAGTCACCAAAACGGGGTAAAGCTCCTATTCACACTGTACCATTGAGAGTTATCCATCAAGCGCGACGCCAGTCAATCGAATCGGCCCTAAGATGCCAATTTGGCTTCCTTTCTTGAGGCCTACAAATAACCGATCGCAGAAAACGATTCATTCTGATATATCATTTCAAAGGGGCGGTATTTTCTATCCGTTTGCTCAAGGAAAAGCATTATTTTTTTCTAGAGGCACACATAAATCACGAGTTTGAGGATATTTCGAGGCGTCTCGAGGCATCTTGTGTGTGTGTGTGTGTATGTTCACAAAGGACGACAGCAACATTGCGTCGGAACTGTCGAATTCAGTCGAACAATTTCACTGCAGTGATAAATTTTAAGTGCTTAGGCGGAAATGGCTGAGTTCTTTTATACATAAATCGTGCCAACGGATTGCCTTGAAAAATAGCTTGGATTGTTTTGGGAACGTAATAGTATAAAAATAAAATAACACAACGGTTCCTCTCGTGCGTGTGCCAGTAATCGGGGAAGGAAATTTAATGTCGGATTTCAAGATTACACACTGCCATCAATTCGCAACGGATCTCCGCAGAGAAGCTGGGAGTCATCGGTATCGATCGGCTTGCACAATAACGATAAGAAATTTTTTTTTTCTAACTCAACCGTTGGAATTTTTTCGTTCTGGGGTGATAAAATATTCCAACATGTGATGGTGGTAATGTGCTTCTTCCACCGAGTTCCCCTACAAAGTTGTTGAGCGTTAAAATACGTGGAAGTGGAGTGTCAAGTGCATATATGCAAAATGGATGGCAGGCACTTAAAAATGCATAGCAGGATAAATAAACCCTTCTTACTCCTTGCCCACGTGTAAGCTTTATACAACCAGGTAGTGTGGTGAACAACATTCGTATCTTTCATTCGCATTTTTATGCACAGAAAATGTATTCTCACAATGGATGCATACTAATTCAATGGGAGCTAAGCGTGTCTTCGACGTGACGGTTGAAACGATGCAGTTCAAACAAGGATTATCATATGCAGGGGGAAATGTGTGCTTGTCTGAGCGTAATATTTTTTTTATATTTCACTACTCTTGAAAACACATGCTCCGCCCTGTTTTTTCCGCCTACTCACTGTGTGAATAAGGCAGCTAAATATAAAATTTCGCAGCTTATTCCTGTTTCTTATAGGACTGGAAGGGTTCAGCCGATAATGATGAACGCCATTGCATGAGATTTAGCTTCTTGGTAGCTGTAGGCAGAGATGCAAACCTTCCTGATTTTTCAGGATTTTCCAAATATTTTGGTACGCTCACTGATGTCCTGGCCAACACTCAATTTTGCCTGATTTTCCAGAAATGATCCTGATTTTTCCAGATTTTTGTACTTTTAAAATTATAAATTATAGAATAAAATTTGTTCATAAAAAATATACTGGGCTCCCTGTCAAAATTTTCCTGGTTGGAAATGAAAAATGTCATAATAGCTCTCCGGTCTGCATATGTATAATGTTTACATTAAATTTAATTCTCCTTATGCAAAGCTGTATCTACCTTTTTCCGTAACATGTATGATTGTTGCATCGACCAAATTAGCTTTTCCAGACTGAATATCCCGATTTCTTTGCACTACTTACAAATGAGGCTTTTCAAAACAGTGCTAGATAATTTGATAAAACAAGAAACCAGAGAAAAGTAAGACGAATTCAGAATAAATAGCGAGATTAAGTTTGGAGCGAATTTTGTGAGCATATGCCAAAAATGCGGATGAGTTAGGGTATATTTTAATCTAACATCCAATGATCGTAGGTAACTGATTAGGTCTCTAAAGTTTAGTTTGCTGGACAAAGCACGTGAAGTCCTCTTTTACAAATGTTCCCAACAGATTAAATCCTACGTTCAAAGATGCCAATTCGAAAATGCTAACATAAAACAAGACGAGCGCAATCCCCCTTATTCAAACGGTTAAGATTAAGTAAGCCTGTGAGCTTTGTATGAATGAATGTACAAGTAGCCACAAAGTAAATGATGAAAGAATACTTTTCAAAGCGCAATATTTTGAATTAAATGTCAATATAATTATATTTTATATAACACTAGCTGACCTGGCAAACTTCGTCTCGCCCAAAATGGATATGACTACTTTCGAACATTCACGTTTCCTTACTAAGCGAGCGTTTGTGGATCCAATCATTGATTGATCTTCTAATAGACCCTTTGAAATTTTCTTTTACTGTAATTTTCCTAGTACTTCTACCAAAACTCGACATTATAATATCAGATTATTTTCAGACACAATTCTCGCTCTAGATTTTTTCAACCACTTGCAAATAATATGTTTCTCCATTACATAGAATAAATGTGTGATACAGAAATTATGACAGAATAAAGACAGCCCTAGATTGGACAATTCCTTCCTCGGGTTTTGTGCTTACCAACACATTTGGCGATTCTTTTTTGTTAAGACAGGTAGAAGATATAGCAATTCATTTTTTTACATTGACATCCATTTCCACTTTCGAACAACGATCAATTTCGGTAGCGCAAACGTCAAATGGATTAAAAAAGCTTATCACGAAGTAATTGTAGATTATTTGGGAATCCACTATTCACTGAATTTTCTTATTTTTCTTCAAAGTTTTCCGAAAATTTTCAATTGACATGTTTAGTTGTTAATATGGTTGATTGAAATATGTGTAATATTTTTACGAGACCCTCCCTCTTCTTCCAAAGAAGAGAGGGGTGTCAAACAATACCATAAACATTTCTTGTACTCTTAAATCCCCACATTCCACTTTTGGTTCATTTTCTCTGTTAATTCTTGAGTTATGCAGACATTTTTATTTTGTTTGTATGGGAGCCTCGCCCCCCTCTTCAGAGGAATGAGGTATATCAAGTCATCAAAGAAACATTTTTTGTATTCAAAAATCCTCACATGCCACCCACCTTTCAGAAATGGGAGAGGAATATCAAACTACCATAAAAAAACAATTTTTGCTGCTGAAATATCCACATGCTAAATTTGGTTCCATGTGCTTGGTTAGTTCTCGAGTTATGCAGAAACTTGTGTCTCATTTGTATGGCAGCCTCCTCCCCCCCTTGGAGAAGGGGGAGGAGTGTCGACTCACCATAGGAATATTCGCTGCCCCCTAAAACTTGCCAAATTTGGCTCCATTTGCTGCATCAGTTCTCGAGCTATGCAGAAATTTGAGTTTTATTTGTACGGCAGTCACCCCTTAGAGAGGGGGGAGAGATCTCGATACATCATAAGAACATTCACCGGCCCCAAAAACCCATACATACATTAAAGAGTTGTGAGTCTCAATGTAAGGACGACTAATTCATAGAAATTCTGAATATTGATTTATTGCAGAAAAATCACTTTAGTGATGCTGTAGGTTTTCGAGAAAAAAATATAACCGATAAATGGATTCTCGCAAAATTCCCTCAACTACAATAACTACAATTCTAATGCCAGTATAGAAAATACGAAAAAAAACAAGTACACGGAGAATTGAATTTTCATGGTATATAAATTATGACGAAAGAGCAAAATAATAAAAATGTAGAATGTGGAATAAAATTGAATATATGTAAGTCTGAAATAGAAATTATGTTTAGTTTTCCGAAAAATCGACACGACCTTTCCGGACAACCCAATATGAGCTATTCTAATTTTTTCCTGATTTTTATTTTCAGTCTTCCTGATTTTTAAAAATTATAGTTGGCAACCCGGGTAAAGACATTGATCATTTCAGTAACTTTGCATACTTGAAATCTAAAAAAAATTAGACTGCTTTTCGAAAAGGGTCAAAGTATTTTTTCCTTGTTTTTTACAAATTTTTACAAAGAATCAATGTAAGAAATTGTTTCTTAAGTTTTCATAATAAATTGCAATAATTAAAAAAAAATTACGCTGAAAAAAAATTATTTCAAAAATTTAAATTATTTTTTTCTCAAAAACGTATTTTTTTCAATATTTCAAAAAAAAATATAGGATGTTGTGTCCAAGATACGACCGCATTGTTGACGTAGAACTACGCTGTTATTTTATATAAGTCGCTTGTTTATACCTTCGGATATTATTCTACAATGCTGTGAAATTTTGGAAACAACTGCTTAGTAGAATAATCTTTGAAATATTATTGCCTCAAAGGAATCGCTCCTCTAGGCAACGTTCGTACAACGAAAACCAAGCGCCAAACAAGCGTTCGCCATAGAATGCATACAGAGCCATACATTGGTGGCTTGAAACTACTAGGAATATAAACACTTCTCATCATTTTGCGCTATTCTCAAAAGAAACGCTTCTGTTAATATTACTGGCCTCGAAAAAAGTTGCATTACTTCCTCACGCTCGAGAGAAGCACAGCTGTCACCCTTAGTGGAGGTAGTTTTGCTACTAGCAAGCGAAACCTAATCACATACAAAATTCTAGAACTCGAAAACAGTAGCAATGCATCATTATGATCGATATTAGCACAAATGCAATCCTAGTTGAAGGCAGTTTTGCGATTGGCACGCGAACCCAAATAACTTATAACACTCCAGTAAGACATTCAAGATGCTTGGTTTTCCCCAAATAATTTTTTGGCGCACAACCTTTACGCTTGCTTCGCCATAACGTCAGTTTAATGCATTGATGCATTCTCAAAGGCTCCAACGAAGCCCTTATGATGACGGAAAACAAACAATGTTAACTGCTTAGAAAAAGACTGAATTATGCCACACAGCTTGTACTCTGATGCAACACCCATCGATGCGCATTCGCTGATGAGTTTGTCAAGAGCGACTGCCTTCACCACCAGCGGCGGAAGCTTGATTTTGGTTGCTGCCTGGGTAACGGCGTTTACATTTTCGACCGACGCGCCGAAATCGCCTACTTCGATGTTGTTCGATGTTTGTTCGATGTCACACTCGCGAAGGTTCGGTTCAGTGCGAGCGCTTTTCACTGGACCAACATCGCGTGCATCATTAGACGACGTTTGCCTCGAAATTTTATTGCTCCTGGCAATGCGTTCGTTTTTTGCAGGGCTCGAGCCTGCCTTCCTCTTCTTCTTGCTCATCACACACTACGCGAAGCGTCCAATTTATAACGCGGAAAGAAAAGCACACGATACGAATAACGCGAATAACGAACAGAAGAACCAAACGACGATATCCAAGTTGGATTACCACTGGTGGGGTCCAATCTTAGATCGAAGCGCA
Organism: Toxorhynchites rutilus septentrionalis; assembly: GCF_029784135.1. NCBI lineage: Eukaryota > Metazoa > Arthropoda > Insecta > Diptera > Culicidae > Toxorhynchites > Toxorhynchites rutilus. The sequence goes on from NC_073744.1 coordinate 153,944,247, forward strand.
GCGAAAGCAAAGTGAACTGGATTGCTCAATAGTCCGATGCCGAATAAAAGTTTGCCTCAGCAAGATTCACTGTTTATACTCTAGGCAAGTATTCTCCTTCATTCTTCTACTTTTCCTTTGTTTACGGAGACTTTAAATCCTACGATTTCCCCTCCGTTGGTCGTCGATAAGTTGCTCGTTATTGATAGCTCTGTTCGGGAAAGAACACAAATGGACAGAACAAATGTATGGGAAATGGAAACGCTTAAAGTTTTCATGAATTTTAACCATTTACAAACCAGGGGATTCTAATGTATAGCATATTAGACAAATCTTACGGAATTTCCGATTCGTTTAGTATGTAAATCGCCAAAATCCGTTAGCGGCAAAAATAGTTATTAACGTTAACTTTATTTCATAAAAACGTGAACTGTTTTCTGATTTGGCACCCTTAATAAAAGACGTAGTTCTACGTCTAAACGTGACCTATTTTCTGATTTGGTACCTTTCCTGAAAGACGTAGTTCCACGTCAAAAAATTATATGAATAGCCTTTACATTTTCCAACAAGTCACCTATACATCGGAAGATGGACAGAGTAAAAGTTTTTCTAACAACAACTTTTTCATGTTTTCTTCAAAAAAAAAAAAATACAACTAATCCTTATTTTGTTTAAAGTCAAGAGTGTGTATTCGACAATGTCTTATAGCGAATTCGTTTTAAAAACTGAGTGAGTGCCAAACTGACTCTGTAATAAAAAAACGTTTTCAGTTTCACGAATGCGGTGGTTTGTTGGTTTGCGTTATATTTTGCGTTTGCGTTGTTTATATCAAGGCGCCTAGAAGTATATACTAAGGTGGGCCAACTTGATAAAACCAAGGCGCGTAGAAGTATATCCTAAGGTGGGCCAACTTGCTAAAACCACTCTTCAGCCATCTTGGAAGTCTACTGTGTTTTGTTTGTAAACAAAACACAATACGCTAGTGCCGAAGCTCGTTCCTGATCAGTCTGTCTCTTTCACGCTTCAAACAAATAATTCCCCTTCTGCTTTCTTCCGTACTGTTTTCATATACCGCTCTCCTAACCAACTTAGTGACGAAACGGCCTCACCTAGTACCATAGACCCGTCTTGGATAAAACCACTCTTCAGCCATCTTGGAAGTCTACTGTGTTTTGTTTGTAAACAAAACACAATACGCTATTGCCGAAGCTCGCTCGTGATCAGTCTGTCTCTTTCACGCTACAAGCAAATAATTCCCCTTCTACTTTCTTCCGTGCTGTTTTCATATACCGCTCCCCTAACCAACTTAATGACGAAACGGCCTCACCTAGTACCATAGACCCGTCTTGGTTTATATTTGCGGCGACAAATGTACAGTGTCGACGTCTGGTGGCGATATTAGTGCTTGAGAGGTAAATTATACTCTATCAGATCAGAAGGGCCAAGTGCAGTGTAAAAATATTAAAGTTTGAATGAAAATGTTTACGTCATATTGTTTGATTACCTCACACATGTAGTCCTGACACTCACTTAACCTTTTGTGGATGCATTTCACTATTATAATATAAAATCATCGTCATAGAGCTTTCGTTCAGTATGTTTTTGCAATTTCGAAAAAGAAAAACCTGATATTTCATCACATAAAATAAATATTAGATACGTGAAAGTATATTTTCATTCATAATTTTTATGTTAAAAGCATGTTTATTTCATCTGAATATCCACCATTATTTTTGCCTCCCAATGAAAGCACACGGAGCTTGATGCCGTCTACGCGAATATACTCATCAAAATTACAATCCGAATTGGATTACGATTCCAATAATACAAAAGCAAAAGCATCAGGTTTTCCATTTTCATAGTCTTTATTTTTAGATTTTCCAAAACAATACTCGGAGCTTGACAGTTCAGTATAGTTGTATTGGTGAACCAGAGTGCCAACCCGTGAAACATCTCAGTGCGAAACTAACAGCTTTTGGGGGCGAACCTAGTGCGACACTAGGTTGAAACTGAGTGAATAAAAAAACAGTTAGTGCGGCACTGGGGTTGAAACTGAACAAAAACGAATTCGCTATTAAATCTTATTGAAATATGAAATTTCGTCGAAGACGTCAAATTTCCATCTTTTATAGTTTCAGGAATGTACAGCATGTTTGTATGTTTGTAGCATGTTTTTTCAATGAAAACTTAAATAATTTCCTATATGCCATTCTTTAACCAACATTTTGTAGGTCTTGTAGAAATTTCATAGAACCAAAATTATTTTGATTGTTTTTGTTTCTCAGAAACATTTTTTTTTCCTAAATTCTGAACAAAAATTAATTGAATAGCCCACACAATTACCAATAAGTAACTCATTTATCGGGTGAAGGACACTGCTATAGGGAAAGAGTTTCCCTAATAACATCTTTTTCATGTTTTCTTTGAAGAATTACTATAAATGTTTAATTCATAACATTCTAATGTGTAAATTATCACGATTGACAATTTCTGCAAACTTTTTTTCTATTTAGAGACACGTCAATGACATGTCAATCACGGAATTCACATACAAGGATGCTACGGCTTATTTTTTCCAGGAGTCTTCATACAGAAATTTCATACATTTCGGAAGTTTGTCGAACACACATTCATGACTCTAAACAAGATAAGGATTGGTTGTAATTTTTTCAAAGAAAACATTCAAAAGTTGAAGTTAGAAAAGCTTTTTCCTTGTAAAAACGCACATCTTCCGATGTATCGGTGACATCTTGAAAAAAAAAAAAGTTTTTGAGAAAACTGAGTTAGAATTCTCAAAATATGTTTTTTTCAATGTAATTTACATTTTGATCAAAATTCAAGCAATTTCTTACATTCCATTTTTTGTCCAGAATATTGTAGGTATTATACACTGCGTTTCATAACTATAGAACCATTAATTTTTTCTGAGTTTCCAGAAATATGTAGGAAGTCGGTTGATTCGGAGTATGTTGTGTAGGATATAATGCATATTTTCATTTATAGGACTTGTCATTTGAACTTTATTGTTGTTCCCAGGCGCGAAACAATTAAAAAATTAAAATTCCAGTGTTTCATTGCTATAGAACCCATGGGTTTCACTATTCCAGGAGAACTTCTATGATAAAATAAAATTCAACTTGAATAAAATTTCTTCATACTGGAAAGACGGAACGTGTCATTTAATTTTTCAACTCGTAACTTTGCAGGCGGCAGTTTGATTGTTTGAGGGGAATATTTTCAAAAAGGCGTGATTCAGATAGCTTTTCATCAACATAAATGCACAGTCAGAAGTGCAATGAAGTTCTTCAGAATCATTTACGTCTGCATCAAAAACACCGTGATAATTGGATAATTTTGCATCAATTCATAAAATCCGGAAAGTCATGGCATGGTTTAATGAATAGGTGCTTAAGGTTCTGGACTGGTCAGCTTGTTTACCATACCAAAACCCTGTCAAGAACTTGCGAGGAGTGATCGTACGAATAGTAGATGAAGCTTGTAAGCAGTATGAGTGGTTTGAAGAGCTTAACGAACAGTATCCTCTGCGTAGAAAGAGATACACGCTACAACAGAGCGTAGCCTGGTCGAAGCCATCCCGAATGGATTATTTGAACTGATTGAGACCTAAAGATGACCTACGAATTAGAAACTTATGGTAATTCATGTGACATTGACGTGAATTTGGTAAAGGAGTGAGAGTTTCTCCACCTGGTTCTGTAGTTATGAAACGCTGGAATTTTGGTTTTTTGAATGTTTCGCGTCTGGACACAACAGTTCAAATGACCAGTCCTATAAATGAAGATAGTTATTATATACTACTCAGAAAAAATGAGTGGTTCTATAGTTATGATACGTAGTGTAGTTTTTGAGTGATTTTTCAAAAAAGTTAGTCTAATTCTTTTTTGAAGATTTCGAGTACGCAAAGTTGCTTAACCCTTTATAAGGCCGTGGAAACTAGGCAAAAAAATCGACTCCAACTTCAGAGAACTCAATCCTTACATGAGGAATAACACATTTTTACCTTTGATTTTTTTTATCTATTGAAACAGTTGAAAAAAATGGTGGCAATATAGTTGCCACGGCCTGTTAACCCTAAAAACACTTCACTTTATTACGCCTTTGGTTATGCAGGCAGGACTTGAATTAAAGAGACTTTAAACTCTAAGAGTTCATTCGCCTCTAGTTGGTTATGCAAAAATCAAAACAATATTTCCAGTGCAGCGAGATCGATTATTTCAGCGATTTACAATATTTCTAGTGCGGCGAAAAAATGGTTTTTTATATAGAGTTTCAAATAAAAAAATAAAAATTTGAATTTTTCACCAAATACATAATTTGTTTTACTGAAAAAACTGGTCAACTAGTTGCATTTTCAATGAATTTCTACAGAATTTTCTGCCGATTCCCTAAAATCGTGTTTTTTTTACATAGAAATGACTTCCAAATTCATATCGTACAATTTGAGCAGCCCAAAAAAATTGGAGTATCGACAGAAGAAGTACCTTCAGAATGTTTTGACTAAGTAAATTATTGAAATAATAATCCAAGTGCAGCGTAAATAATATTCATGTTGGTGGCAGTACCCGTTAAAGGGTTAAATGACCAATGTATTTACACCTTCAACGTTTCAGTGCTATCTGAGATGGTGCTGCCAACTCCTGAGACGAGTTTGCATGAAACTGATCGTATTTGAATCGAATGAGAATCTCATAAATAACCTCAAGTTGCTTTCCGGACTCTAAATGAACGGAAATCCATAATTCTGATTTTCTCTTATTTTAATTTATTTCTTTCTTCATGCCCGTGTATAACATGTAATGTGGGGACTGAAGGTATCGTCCCGAGACCAGAATGGCTTTAATCACACACACCCTGCCGCCACCTAGGAACCATCCCAGCATGTAGCTCCTCCGCGCAACAATGCTGTAATCATCTCAAATTCAGAAGTTTTTATTTGCCGTGCTGAGTGTCGAGAGGAGTCAAAATAAACCATAATACGATTAAGCCATAAAGACGAGAAGAGAAGATGGGGCTTCAATCAAAAAGGGATTCCATAACTTAATGAGCCGCCGCGGAACAGCCCTCGGCAACTCATCGGCGAAGAGTTCCATAAACAGGCAATCGGTGAACTTTATTGCTGCGAGAAAAGAAAAAAAAGCACACCAGAGGTTCTAGCCCGAAGAATGATACATCATCAGGCGCGGTCGGAATTCTATTGGAGGCACAGGATAGAGAGCGTCGGAAACGGTCCCAAAAATTGAATTTTACGACTGTTTATTACGCGTTTTTACTGGAACTCTGTAAGCTGTTATGAGTGTTTCCTCTGACTCCAAATGATGTCTAGATTGTGCCGTCCAAATATGCACATTATAAGCCGGGTTTATGGTGAGATCGATCTTCGAAATGTCTATACCATGTGATGAGCCACTCAGATGAGAAGATTTATCTAATCGTGTGTTGATTGAAACAACAATTAATTCTATGCATCAATTTGGACGGGAAATAAGCCGGATCAATAAAATCACAATGAAGTTTACATCAATAGTTAAATCCCTCGAAGGATTTATTACTTCTTGACACGAGAATAATGTATGAGTCGTCTTCCAATGGTTTGTGTATCGGACACAGCTTGCAATCCGTATCCTGCGAAATGAGCACCCCTCTCAGATTTAGTTTTATTTTGAATTTTCACTGTTTTCCCTACACAGTGGTTTGTTAATTCAGGTGTGGTAGCCATCAATTGAACTGAAAATAAAGGAAAAAAAAATAGCTAAATAAACTCGAGATGGGAGATCATTGATTGGCGTTTTTTTTATATTCATTTTTTCGTGCTATTCTCCTGACGGGGTGGTTTTTACGTTTGCTCGCAGTCTATTTGTCCACCACCAAACCACCCATCAAATAGCGAATTTATGTTTGCGCTTTGTTTTCGGGTAGCTAGGTTTTTATTTTTTGGTTAGAGTTTTAATTTTAGCTCTTTGATGAAGCGCTCTATAATTCCAGCAAACGCTGATAAAAAAAAGCGCGATAATAAAATGCACAAAATTTAACCAATTCGACCACATCATAGTGGAAATGTATGTGGTATAGAAATTCAGAAGCGAAGGAACACAGCGTGGATAAAAATAAATCCAGGAACATTCACCATGTGTTTCCGCTCGAAATATTTTCTATTTTTGACACAATATTTGCCATTTTGATCCGACATCGGGCAGTGGACCTGTGTCTGTGGCTGTATCCATCGATGATATCCTTGAACGGGGGCCAACAAAAGTATTACGTTCATATATACATTTATTTCGCGGCACAGAAGGGAATAATCGGAAGCAAAACAGAGGATAAACTTTTGCGCTGCGGTTTCCGAGAGGAGAAAGTGGGCTTCAATAATCTGGAAAAGCACAACTCTTCCGAGCAGAAAAAAACGGCCATTGCGGGTTGGGTGGAGTCAACTGGCAGAGGGCCAATTGAATGAACCGGCAAAATGTTGCCACTCGATCGGGCCTTTGTTCGGGACCTGCGATGGGAAACCCACCTGGACCGGGGAGATGGGCAAAGGATTCGGCGAGCAATGGGTCGGAACGGGAGCGGACTTGGTAGCGATTGTTATAATTATACTTTTCGGGATAGTTTCTGTTTCGAATGTTTGTTTGTTGTTGGTTTGATTGCTCTTTCGGTTCCCGTTGATGCCATTTTTATTTTTTGTATGATCTTTTTTTCGTGAGCTAACATGTGAGTGAACGGGGCTAAAGTTCCAGCTTTATTTGTTCGGAAAGCAATCAAAATTTTATTTCGAAATTATTGCCTTGCTTACGAGTGAGAGCCCCCCTCAGGGATCCATTCACCCTTTCTGCTGGCTGCCAAATGGTGTTGCATCACTTGAACTTATTTATTGTACACCAAATGGATGGAGTGGCCATTGTTTTCCGCCCGAGTTACTTTTGACTGATTTAATGAGTGTGGGTGGGTATATGTTTGAGCTTCGTTATTCGAGCGGAGATACGTTCCGGACTGCATTATATTCACTCATCGTTTCGTTCGTTCAGGCTTCAAAAGCTCGGTCAGAGGTTTTATTTAATTGATTTTGGGTAGAAATTGCACAATGTATTTTCGTTGACAGTTTCCAAAAATCGAACTCTTCACAGCTTTGATAATTTTCTGAAATAGTTTCTAGAATATGTGAACGAGAGCATTTCATATTTTTATGAGTAGAAACGAAAAAACAAGAAATTGCGTTCCGAATTAAGCCCTATAGAAAATTTATGAATAATTGTGAAGGTTGATGTTGTAAAAGCTCATCCGAAGCATAAAACATACTTATGGAACGTCGTACGGACAGCTCGGTATGCTATTTTGGTTTCCTCGAAGCGTTGCACGAAGTTTAAATATGGTTCTACAAAAAAGAGTATATGCTACAAAAGAGTGATTTAAAGCGAGAACTTCATTTAAAATATATTTAAAAAAATAACAATTAAAACACCAGCAATATTGGTCATGGACGACAATTATTTTTTTGTGGGACATGTAAAGAAGTTCAATGTTAAGTTTAGAAGGATCATTTTATGATGTGGGGATTTTATATAATTCTATATTTTTTTAATGGGGCCATCTTACTGTTTCATTCAATTCACTTCTTCCAGTGTTTGCGATACAGGTGACAATTCCATGACTAATATAATAATTTACCAGATCATTATTCGATCATTAATCAATGATGGTCTTGCTCGCCGAATTTTTCAACTTATGCACGCCCATCGATTTGTTTAGTTTTTAAAAAGCACAACAATAATACTGTCTACTAAAATTTAACAAGTCGGTTCAAGTAACACAACTTATACAGTGGTCCTGATTCCCGTATACATTTCACGGTGAAAACCAAATGAACGGCACGCCATTGAACATCGCTTTACGAGTGAAGCGTCAGAGAAAATAATGGACTTTCAGGCAGAATGAACACTTTGCAAATAGGAATTATGAATGAAAATTAACTTCTCCGTATCAAATTAGTGTTCAGTGTGGATGGAAAACTTTGTTTTCTTCATGTGGTAGAATAATCTCTTACAAAAATAGTACTCGAAGACTATTTCACATTATAACTAGCTGACCCGGCAAACTTCGTCCCGCCCAAAATTAGTTTTTTGTTATCAATACCTTCAAACATTCACGTTTTCTTACTAAGCGCAAATTCATGAGTCCAATTGCAGAACTGTTCATTGATTGATCTTCTAATCGACCCCGTTGAATTTACCTTTTACTATAAAATTCCTAGTATTTCTAACAAAACTCATCATTATAATATCAGATTATTTTCAGACACAATTTTCGTTCAAGACTTTCCAACCACTTGCAAATAACATGTTTCTCCGTTACATGGAATAAATGATTGATACAGAAAATATGATAAAATAAAGACAGACCCCTCCACTCTTCTCCCCTTAGAGAGGGGGGGAGTAGTGTCTATTCACCACAGAAACATTTCGTGTCCCCTAAAATCTTCACATGCCAAATTTGGCTCCATTTGCTTGATTAGTTTTCGAATTATGTAGAAATTTGTTTTTTGTTTGTATGACAGCCTACCCTAAGAGAGGGGGGAGGAGTGTCGCCCATAGAAACCCACCATAGAAACATTTATTGCATCCTAAAATCTCCACATGCTAAATTTAGTTCCGTTTGCTTGATTAGTTCTTGAGTTATGTGGAAATGTATGCTTCATTTGTTGTATGGGAGCCCCCCTTAGACAGAGGGGTGTTCATTTGTTCATCTAGTTCATTTGCATACTGCAATCCAAGGTTGCAACATTTGCACAACCCGATTGGATTTGACTCGGTCAGATGAAAGAACGCAATATTGTGCTAATTTCAAATCCAACCGGACTCCGGGAGTTTATTTTATCGAAGAAAATTTGAAAGAACGCATTTCAATCTACGATTCGTTTCATAAACGCAACGAAAATGCATGACTTGATTTGGATGGCTTTAACGTTCTCTGTGGAACTTTGGGCTTCTCAACGTAGGTATTACTTGCGTCATTTTTATTAGTAGTACTAGGTTGAGATATCTTTGCTGAATAACACGCCTTGAATGTATTCAGGAGTATAAAGCTCGAGAATACGCGCGACCTCAGTGCAAGTCGGAAGAAATTTCTTTGACGAAAAAGCCCCCGGCCAGAACGGGAATCGAACTCGAATCCCTAGCATGATAATGTGTGACGATAACCACTCGGCTACGGGAGCACAAAAATACATATTTGTAGCAAATTGTGAAGAGCATATAATTCACAATAATGTTGAGTTAAAACAATATTGGGCATTTGAATATAACCCCGAAGGAGGTTCTCTGGGTCTGGTAGGACTGGAAGAAAATCTGCATTATGAGCTTCTACCAAGCAACTAGTCTCGATGAATTCCATCGAGCACTGTTCGTAGCTGAAACTTAAAATCAACGATCTAGAACGCTTCAAGGGCGCTTTCAAGACTCCACGCGCTTTACTCACCAGATATGGTATCTTCAGATTATCAACTTTTAAGATTTCCGTAAGACGAGAAAATATTTCGCAATCTGCGATCATGAATGTACAGTGTCAACATCTAGTTGCGACATCCGGATTCTGAGCATATTACTTTCAATTTAGAATGGAAAATTTCTTGTGTTGGAACTTGGTGTTATTTGATTACTTGAAACACGTAGTCTTGTCCCCGAATTAACTACTATGATATGACCGCTGAAATTGATCATTATAATATAAAATCATTATTAGACATAACCTTCCTTTAAAATTTTTCACCACTCGAAAATTAATATAATTTTGAATTACATAGAAAACACATTTGATACGGAGAAGTAAATTTTGATAAAAAAAATTTCAATTTCAAAGTGTGCTCAATCCACCAATCCATTGTCATTATCCCTTCCCATAAAAAAGCACAATGTTTAATGCAGGAAATACAAATACAAATGTTATAAACTAATGTTATTCTAAATCTTCGGATCAGTTAAATGAACAGCAACATAATTGGGACACTATACTGTTTATTCGTTTGAGTGAGAATGTGACGAGTGTGTTGAACGATCCGCAACTAGCAATACATTACAAGATTTAGACAATTTGAACAGTGCGATGACATCAACATTGGTGAATTTAAAACAAATCGTTACTATTAATAAGGCTATTATTCCTATTAATAAAAACATGTAATAGAAAATTGAAACAAACTTGAAATTAAATTTAAGCGAAAAATATAGAATTCTCTTGATTTTCTTCCGAAAACTGGAGAAGTATCCACGTGGACAACAGGGGGAGGGGTATAAGGAATGTCCACGCTTGTCCACGGAGGGGGAGGGGGTGTCCAAAATCATGCTTTTTCTGTCCACGTGGTATGTGGACAGCCTCTAACTGCCACTAACATACGGGAGCATGTTGCAAGGAATTGTACTGGCACAGTACAATTCCTTGCAATTGGGCGTTCTGTAACGCTAGATGGATCGTTGCAACGACATTTGAGTCGAGTTTTAATTTTGGACATTTTACTCTGCGGACATCCCGTTCCGCTCAAACACAGAGTTTTTTGCACTACAAACAATTTGCGAACATCCCGTTCCGCCAAAATACTGAGAACACTCCTTTTTAATTTTCATCACAATGCAAATCTACGGACATCTCGTTCCGCCACAACTCTAAACTCTCCATTCGGCCAAATCACTGCGGACATCCCGTTCCGCTGAAACTTGTCTGTCTGATCGCGGACATCCCGTTCCGCTTCAACACTTTGTTTAACGTTGAAAGGAATTGACATAAACTAAATTCTTCGAATGGCTGGGTGATTCTCTTTTCACAATTTTTTATTTAATGAAACCTTGACAGAACTTTCCAGGTTCCAGATTTTAAATGTTGCTATATTAAGCAACTCCTGGCAGGATCGCCAATGTGTGTTTCATAAATATATATTTCTTAGGGAATCACCCAGCGTAGCTGTTTTAACGGAGAAACGTCTTACCTCGTGCTCGTTGATGATGAAAGTGAAGTCCAGGGCCAATGATTACTAAGCAAAGGTTTATGCGGTGTCGATGTCTTTCACACCGCTGTCATGACGTCACAGCTAAGCGTTCACCCCAAGGGATTGCTAAGATGGCCGCCATTTTGTAGCCAGCATAGAAAATCATGAGCATAAAAATCATAATCTGAAATTAAAATTGAAATGCTCCGCATAATGCTTCAGCAGTTATTTTAATTGCAAATCGCCAAGAAAGCTTCCGGATGGGTATCCGAACATCGCTTGCCAAAAGAAAGTATCCAACTTAATCAAATATTAACATATATGACTCCAAACATTAAATACGTGAGCTCCCTAAGCGCGAGCCCTGTTTTATGCTGCCTACGCTCAATTTGCATTGGATGGGATAGGGTAGCCAGAGCCCCGGTTCACCCTACGTGTCATATGTTTGAGAGAACACATGTTTGAATCGGTCGTTCTATTTTTGTGTATCACACAAAATGAAATAACAACGCTTGTCAATATGTAATTGTAGAACGCATGCGAATTTAATTTTTCGATTTTTCCCATTTTTCTTCAGGGTTTTCCGAAAATTTTCAATTGTCTTGTTTGGTTGGAATATGTTTGGTTGAAATATGTTTGGTTGAAATATGTGCATTATTTTTTGGGGATCCTCTCTCCTTACCAGAGGAAGAAGGGGTGTCATCCCATCATAGAAACATTTCCCGTACCTAAAAACCCTCACTACCAAAATTTGGCTCCATTGTTTGATTAGTTCTCGAGATGTGCAGAATTTTGTGTTTCATTTGTATGGGAGCCCGATGGTGGAGGAGTGTCGAACTACCATAGAAACGTTTATCGATCTCTAAAACCTCTATATGTTAAGTTTGATTCTATTTGTTTAATTAGTTCTCGAGTTTTCAGCAACCTCCCCCCCCTCCCTCTTTAAAGAAAGGAAAGGAGTGTCAAACCACCATAAAAACATTTATTGCTCATTAAAACCTTCATATGCGAAAATTGGTTCCATTTGCTTGATTAGTTCTCGAGTCATACAGAAAATTATGTTTTACTAGCTGACCAGGCAAACGTTGTTCTGCCAAATAAATTATTTCTAGTGAATATTTTGGGTGTTGAATAAAACACACTAATGTATTGTAAGTGTGTTTGAATATTTTAACGATCTTTAAAATAAATCGAATGTGACCGATGAAAAAAACGAATTAATTGATTTGAACGAAAGGTTATATGATGTTTCTTGGTGTATTTCATTAACGTAACTGACATGTTTGATCTCTTAAAAGTTAAACGTCAACTGAAAAAAGTAATATAAGTTTGTCGTAAAGTAGAAAAAATGAAATATAGAAAATCAATATTTATATATTAGAAAATACGTGCATGTTATTTTCAACATGGCTTGGTTTATAACAGCTTGGTCTCGTTCATAAATTGGAAAACAGCGATACGCCAGGTAACTTCAATGGAGCTGATTAATCGGCCTGTTTGGAATCGCGTTATTTTATCGTTGTCATTCAATCGAGGAGTATTCACATCGGTAATCTAAGTTTGAAACACAGCCATATTGCTTCCTTTATTCATGGATGTTTTTATTACTCTTCACCGATTTGTAGAACTCAATATTCATATATGCATATGAGTGAACGGATTTTACAATTCAATCGAAATCGACTTTTACACTCTTAAATTCGTTCGCCTTTTCGCGAAACAATGGTCAAAATAAGTCATCCGTATTTGTAGTTCAATTTACTCTCTATCTGATCGGCATAATTCCGGAAATAATTCTAAATTGTTGAAATTTGAATGAAAATTATTATTCGATTTCGTTTGGATGCTAAATTTGTTTTGAATGTGTTTGAATGCTAAATTTTGCGTGTTTATTCCACCCGAGAAACCATTACTATTTTTGCTTCATAGAAATGGAACATGGAGATCGATGTTGTTTACGTCGAATTGCGTGGCAAGGTTGTCACATTTGCTCAACTCGATTGGACTTGAGCTTGAACAGAATGCAAAATTGCGCTTTTTCCATTCAACAGAATACAACCAACAGTATGTCGGGACGAATACGATCGAACTTCATTTTTTGTTTGAACACACGCGCAATGTCATGACAATGCATTGCGCTTTGGCCTGGCTATAACTAAAGCTGTGTCGGCGTTGCTCATGATAGTGTCTCGCAAGTGAATGTATTATTCCTCGCACCGCTTTTGTTGATTGTGTAGTAAGAATTGCAGTCGTTCAATCTCTACCTTCGCGTATATTTCGACCATAAATTGTTGGCACAGCTTACGATATCTTGAATTGGCGTTTCTTGACCATGTCAAATCACCATATGATAAACATAAAAATCCTTCAAGCGCACCCTCTGTTTGTTTCGGCGCATGTTCATAAATATTAAATCAAAATGAGAAATGATGTTCATAATGAATTAAGTATCTGTGACGGGGTCTCGTTGGTCTAATGTTTATGCAAGAGATTTTTCGTTAAAGAAACCCATCTGACTTGCACTGTAGTCAGGCGTATTCCACTCCAGAATACATTCAAGGCGTATTGTTCGTCATCGAAATCTCAACTATTTACTAATGAAAATGACGCAAGTAGTACTACGTTGAGAAGGCAAACCTTGGGAACGTTAGTGCCATTGAAGAAGAACATAGCGAGGGTCGTATTAACGGTGTGTGTCAACGATGAATTCCAGATTATTGTTTTTTCTTCGCATTAAATTTCTCGTGTCACCGTGCTATCATGATTCCAGCAGCGCTTATGCTTTGGATCTACACACGTGCTCACCAGCTGATGTTTTATCAGGGTTGATGGTAATAGCGTGATTGTCATTTTGTAATCCGAGCAAATGTGATTTGAAGAATTTCGATAACTCATTGTGCTCATTCAAAAAGGCTGGAAGCTCGTCGGAGATGCTCCCTGCTTTAGATGAATTGATGTTACTTGTGTATTTGTAGATGGATGTTCAATGAAGCGGGCGTTACGCCATCAGTCATTGAACAACTTAAATGAAATCGTTCTGTTGAAAAAACGAACAACGGTTAAATTATTAGAATATTCTTGACACAAAAATAATAAAATCGCAATTAAAAATAGGGAATTGGGGTTAAAATTTAAGGTTATATGTATGGTATGAAGTCAAATTTTTGAAAAAAAAATATCCAGATCTTTTTTTCTGCATAGAGCCACCCTATACGGTATTAAATGTATGGTTATCGGTATCCTACCGGTATCATATATAGTTTACAACCTATTCTCATACCTACCAAGTATTTTGAGCATAATTTCATCAAAATCGGTCGAGCCGTTTCGGAGGAGTTCGGTAACAAACACCGTGACACGAGATTTTCATATATATATAGATTTGTATGGCAGTCCCTCCCCGTCAGAGAGAGGGAAGGTGTGTCTATTCTCCGTAGTAACGTTTCGTGTCCCTGAAAATCTTTGCATGTAAAATTTGCCTCCATTTGCTTGATTAGTTTTCGAGTTATGCAGAAATTTGTTTTTCATTTGATTGGCAATCAAAGTTTTCTCGCATATTTAGCTACCAAAAGCTTTAAGCATTTCAATTCAGTAATACACCGGGTTTTTTATAAGCACTATACGATTGTTTAATGAAATGTGATGAGATCCCCTCACTGAATCAATCAAGCTTGATTGCGGGTTTAAACATTTATGGTGGGACTGTTATGCCTAGAATATCAACATGGGACAATTGAACTTGATGTTGTTTTTTGATATACTGGGAACAAACGATATATTTTTTGGCGTTTTTCCGAAAGATTATGCATAGAAACGCCGTTTTATGAAGAAATGAGTGATCTGCAACTCCTTCGCAGAATATAAATCTCATTGTTATTAGGTATTCGGTAACAAGGTGTACACGTGTTCTATTAAACTTTTTCTTATTTGTTTGAGGATTAGTTCGTTCTTCCAAACCAGAAATGAGCGCATCAGCCCTGCTGATAGTGTGACATGAAATTTTTGTACTTGAACCGATTTAATCGATATGGCTTTACAAAAAATACATGGTGGGGTTGTTATGAATAGAATATGAACATGGGACAATTGAGCTTGATTTTTTTTTAAAGCTGGGAACAAACTATATGTTTTTTTTGTGGTGTTCCGTAAGATTATGCATAAAAACAACGTTTCATGGAGAAAAGTGATAATCATCAAAAAGTAACATGGGACAACTATGCATAGAACGGCAGTATATAGATTGTGAAATTGCGAACAAATCATCTTCAATTATGGTTAATTTGCCGTTTAATTGCCTACTATGAATCTTTAAAATTTTTAGCACCTCACAGGATTTATCCAAGTTTGGACATGTGAATCGTGTAACAGATATGAACGCCGTACGTTTGAAAAAGTATATGCGAAATACCAGGAGATTAGTTGATATTTTCGCGTTCTTCACAAAGAATAAATTTATGCCTAACATTACTCATTCGCAATTTTCAATGCAAAATGGGAAAATCCTACGTCAGATGCACGCAAACGAATATTCATGCTAATATTATGCGGAAAATTTACCTTTATCCTCTCAGCAATGTAGTAGAGAGAGAGAGAGAGTGAAAACAGAAAAACCCCAAAACGCAACCACTTTCATCACCCGAAAAATAGTCTATTTTATGATTTCCCTTTCCAGCGGAGACAACACAGGTGAAACAGGTGCCTGTGGCGCTTTGTAAGCCTTGCGACAACAAAGGAACACAAAAAAATCCCACCGCACTGTCAGCCATCATCTTCCACGCCGTTAGACCCTAAGTCCCACTTCTCCCCAAATAGACCAACGCCTACGCATACGATGTGTGCCTCTGGGCCCGTTATTACTGTTGAAAGCATAAAATATTCCGAAAAATACCTCTCGGAACTTGTCACCGCTGCCACCATTGCCATTGTTCCCTAGCAGCAGCAGCAGCAGAGACAGCAGTGGCTCTGGTCTACCTAAAACGGTGTTGAGGAAAAAATATGTATGCAAACATATGCTAATAAATTTCCAAAACGCTAAATCCTTCTTAACAGAGGTTTATCTCACACTCCCCCCCGTTGTCGGGATGTTTTGTCAACACATGAGAGGTGCTAAACATTGGGGAATGTTGTCTCTGGTTGCTTGCAAAATAAAATGACGTCCCTCAGACTGCCAACCCTCAACTTATGAAGAATCGAAACAGCAGATGACTTCGGTCCGGAGATAATGTCAGCCAGTAAAGTCTATCTAATTTATACGGTGAGCAAATTGGAAATTGGTTCCATCGAGAGGAGACCATCTGACGCAGATAATTAGAATTTCTATGCTTTGCGGTGCGGAAGCAAGGACAAACAGATGGAATCCATAAATTGAAGGCTCATCGCAGGATTTACGGCTCAACCGGTCGAAGATACGCACACGAGCGTCGAAATGAGAACGAATGGGACGAGACGGCCATGCGGAGATTTTCGCAATTTTCCGATGAAAATCCTATACTCCGAATGTGCCACACAATCAAATGTCATATTTCTGAGGCGAACGAATTGCGGATTTGCGGTATCGGCAGTAAAGTGGTATCATAGGGGACACAAGTTCAATTTAGATTTGATACAAAACGTTGATTATTGGATCGATTTCGAAACATCGAAAAATAATTCGCTTGCTCTCGTAAATCGATGGTTGGGAAGTCGCATACGCTGACACCGATTCTGGTACGGCTTCAACCCAATTGGCAGCTTGAAGCTGTTACCACTAATTAATTGAAGAAATTGAAAGCACATACAACTAATTCGAACCCAACCGCAAGTCTATTTTTACGACATTTGTCTCCGCAAGCAAGAGGAAGGAAGGATGAATTTCGACTGACTGGATGAGCTTGTAAGCCGTCGGCACGAATTGACACATTCGTGGTTATGGTTCGTGAGCACCGAGAAACCGATCCGGAGAAATTATGCTAAGGATGGAGGCACCAGTATAGCAGAGCTTCGCCTCCCAGCAGGGATAAAGCCCCACCATAAACATGAGTTTGCTTTGGGATTGAACTTGTTCGTTGGGAAGGACGATATTTAAGCGTGACTTTCGTACGATTTCAAATAAACTAATAGGATATAGGGATATAGGTTCGGATATAGTAATCGAATGAATGAAATTGTTACATTGAATACATACTAGTAGATTGAAGATGATTATTGTGTAACCCAACAATCAAGTTATTTCCATCAGTGCAATTCCCGCCCAAGAATCAGTCTGTCCTCCCATTTTAATCGTTTGAATAATTCTGAATAAGTGTCATCTATTTTTGAGAACAGATTTATTTCTTTTTCTTATGGAAGAATAGTGAATGTGGAGTAGACAAATGCGCTCATAGTGACGAAGATATTACTAGCATGGCTAGCTTTAAACATTTCTGCAGTGGGATTTTTTTATATACATATTCGATGTACAAGTAAGACTTAACAGATTTTTTTTCGATAGAAAAATTCATTCATTCGAAGCATAAATCTTACTGCTAGATTATTCAATGTGCTATATCGGAATCCACAACCATACACCCAAAATAGCGTTCGGCAGAAAAAAATGCTTTTCGTGAGGGTGAAATGAACAAATAAAAGCACCTGTTTCAAAAGTTTTAATAATTTTGTATGTGTGGGAGCAGACCCCTCTTTCTCTCGGACTGAACGTCAGCTTGGGATTGTACCCAAAAAAAAAGTCCAAACGATGTCATCTGGGATTGAACCAAGGCCGGCTTGAATGCAAGGCTGTTTTACACGACCACGCTATCCACATAGTCACTGGTGCTATTGAATAAACGCTTAATATTATCACGCACCACATTATAAAATGAAATTGGAAAGTGTCTTATAAGAGTTAAAAGGAGAGCACAAACGTGAACATAGAGTGTCGGACAAAACATTAACAACACATCACAAGCAAAAAAAAAGAAAGTGATAAAACTTCGAGAAAAAATAATCCAGTCCAGTGCTTCAATTCATTTTTAATATGTTATTTGCATTGTTCGAAGAATTTTTTAATATCTGTAGTTAAAACAATAGCCATTCATTAAAAAATGTGTTTTGAGCATACTTTACAACTAAAATGACACGACGAAATTTAGGACCAGTTCCTCGTTTCAGCTGTTTCGATCAATATTTGTAAGAAAATTGATTGTTTCTCGATGGTATTTTGTGTTTTTCGGATTCTGAGAGTATTTATCATGTAGACAAGAAGTATGTAAGGTTTTAATTCTCGAATTCTAGTTGCAGTCGACGAAAAATGGGTCGCGCGCATAATTGCACGGAAACAAAAAATGTTCAAGGCAGGCAGCAGCCAACGCGAAATCGCAGAAAACGACCGCGAAGGATGACTTTTCCATAAAGCGTGCCTCCAAGAAAGATCCCCTTCAAGGCCTCGAAAAAGATCCGGGACGAACCGAACTTGTCTGTGAGTTCCCGGACAATTCAGCGGCGGCTGGTGGAGTAGGGGCTAGGCGGTAAAAGCTCCCGGAAGGTCCGGATGCTGACGCCGAAGCATTTGAAGGCGCGGCTGAAGACGGATCGGACAGGAAAACTTGGGTCCATCGCCCAATAGGTTGCACTTGCATGTCGCAGTATACCACGAAGACATTCAAGTATGGAGGAGGGAACATAACGATGTGGGGTGCTTCTCCTGGTACGGGGTTGGGCCTCTGGGACTAGGTGGATAAGATCATGGGTCAGTACCTCTACGCCCAAATCATAAGGGATGGATGTAACAAAGGTTACACGTCCAAGTACTAACCCTAGAAGCTTTTCACGGTATAACTCGAGAACTAATCAAGCAAATGGAACCAAATTTGACATATGGAGGTTTTAGAGGGTAATATCTGTTGGTATTGTTGGTTCGACACTCCTCCCCGCTCTCTAAAGGGAAGCTTCCAAACAAACGAGACACAAATTTATGCATAACTCGAGAACTAATCAAGCAAACGGAAAAAATGGCATGTGACATGTGGAAGTTTTAGTAGGTATGAAATGTTTTTACGGTGATTCAACACTCCTCCCTCCTCTCTAAGTCGGAGGTTTGCATAACGTGAGAACTAATCAAGCAAATGGAACCGAATGTGGCATGTTGTAAAACCATGAAATGGGCATGAAATGTTTCCATGGTGGTTCGACAATTCTCCCCTCTCTCAAAGAGAAAGGTGGTTTGCATAACTCGAGAACTAATCAAGCAAATGGAATCAACTATGGCATGTCGAGGTTTCAAGGGGCAAGACATGTTTTTATGGTGATTCGAGACCCCTACATCATCTCTAAGGGGGGCTGCCATAGAAATGAGACACAAATTTTTGCAAATTTGGCATGTGGAAGTTTTAGGGGCAAGACATTGTGGTTCGACACTCCTCCCCTCTCTCTAAGGAATCTTATGGACTCTGAAGGAAAAGGGTAAGAAAACGTGAATGTTTGAAAGTATCGATAACTAAAAATCCATTTTGGACGGGACAAAATTTGCCGGGTCAGCTAGTGACTAATACAATTTCACCCTAACGTTGAAATAAATTGAAATAAATCATATTAGCAACATAAAAAAATATTTTTATTTCAAACTGTATACAATCGTGTCTAAACTTGTATACAATCGAGTCATATACAATAGAGTCTGTAGGTAATCGAATCCGACCTGTAATTATTGTTTTTTGTTTAAAAAAAGTTACGTTACGAACTTATTCCCCAACCCAATAGAATCATTTGTGGGTTCCATTTTTCATATTGCTTTCCCTTAATTATTACAATTTCACAAAGTGTTGACATTTTGTAAACTAAAAAAATCATTCCCGATTTTGGTTAATCAAACAAGACACCACTATACGTCAATATTTGTTAAATTGTAAAGGGTGCTTTTTGAATATTAAAATAAATTTTTGAATAAAATTGTCTAATTTGCTAAATTTTTTAAATGTTATTTTTCCTAGATATTTTATTGTTTTCCCTACAGCTGTGTCATACATCATACAATTTTTTTGAAACAAAGGTCAATGATTCTGGATACGTTCATATAAAAAAATAGTCGGATTCGTCGTGACCGGAAAATATCGCCCCAGAAAACAACTGCAACAGAAACAACTGCTCAGAAAAAGTATAATGTCACATGTGGGCTAGAAATATTATGGCGCGGGGAAAACATCGTGGATATGAAGTCCGAAGGCGAAGTCCCCATGCAACGAGGATGAAGAATCGAGGCGACCCAAGCCGTCAAGATGACGCGACCCGAGTCGACCGCCGACCCGCCGTCGAAAGCGGACGGCATACCTTTGTCTGGTGCATTACACTGCCATTTCGGGTAGCTGCCACCTTTCGTATGAAGTTTAAAAAAATCGAAGAGGATCGCGTCAAAACCGGCTGTTTTTGGCGTGGAATTGCTTAACCCCTTGAACGGAAATGACGAGTCCAGCTCGTCATTCTGAACAAACTGACAATGACTATCTCGACTCGCCAGAAATTATTCAGGTTTGATGCTTTTTATGAGAGCAGTATCTGTAAGTCATATCGAGTCTATTGCTTTGATATACTTGTGTGCATGCTTCCAGTTACCGTTAGAATGTAATTTGTATAAATTTATGCAGCCGTTATCGCGTAAAGTAAATGAACGACACAACGTAAAGTGCAATAGCGGTTATTTTGTGAGTGATATCCGTCTATACTGCCCATGTTTGCATAGGAGACGTAATCACCAACACCATTATTGTTGGGATAACGCATTTCTATTGTTTTTTTGCCTATAAGCGTAACCATGCATATTTCCAATGAAATAATCTGTCCAGTTGAAGGATATTATCGGCAAAAATAGGGCCTAGGAGATTTCGCGGAATAAAACATACTTTCTCCATTTGGAAAACGCTTGCGTCTATTTATGCAGACAATCAATCGTTTCAATCAATATTTGTTCGCATAGCTAGACGTAATCACCAGGCTGCTCTGTCAGTAGCATTAGTATTTAAATTTCCGATGATAATTAAAACGTTTCCGTCGGTAGTTTCAATTGTTATAGGATAAAAATCAAATAGGTTTGGAAGAAATTTAGTGAAATGTCTGTAGAAGGTGCTATGGATTTGTTGCGAGTCTATGATAGTACTTTTTTTTCTTGAATACTCTGGGATATGATTAGAACGGCAGGCTCGTGTTTTTCAATTAATTGAATTTGTAAAAGCAATTTGTAATGTTGCAAATTTTAGCTACATGATTTACCGATAGAACGATCAATCGCAAAAAGATTGTGTAGTGACTTACACCAACGGTATGAGTAAATGCTGAGTATGAGGAATAATTCGATCTCGAATTCGAGGAGTTATAATGGTAAGAACCAATATTATTTTAATTTTACTACTGATCTGATTGTTTCGTTTTTTACTTGAAGATTCAAATGCAGAAATTATAACATTGAAAACACAATTGCTTCTCTTCGTTCATCGCAGTGCAGTGTACAGAAAATAGTAATTATATGTGCAGCATTTCAATGGTTTCTTATATTCATCTATTAGGAAACACTAAGTAATAAGACACTATCATGACAGACATGTTTAGACCCTACAAAAATGTGATTCAAATGTAGATTTAGCTTATAGCACATAATACTGATAATTGTTGATTTTCGAAAGATGTATGAAAGCTGTATGGAACTACGTTTGTTATGCGGACAAACAGTGATTTTTCATAAACATTTTTTGGGAATTGCTCTAATGTTTTCGAACAAAAAAATGTTTGTTTGCATGTTGGGCAAACGTATAACATTGCGAAGAATGCATAACGGCGAAGAAGTCGATTTTATTCATTTTGTCGCTTACGTCTCTTACACAAACTTGGGCAGTATAGAAGTTATTATATTTTTTCTGTGGAGAATATAACAAATATTCAGTAATCATTTCATAACTGAACTTGGTTTAACTCGACTGCTCTTTAACTGGGTGAACGTTAACTGTGCTTTGGCCCAGTTAAAAAGCTTAGAGAATTTCATCGTCTGCCAGAGCAGTGCCGACTGAAAATAAATTGTCGTTCAGGGGGTTAATCTTCTCTATATATATAAAAATCTCGTGTCACGATGTTCGTGGTAGAACTCCTCCGAAACGACTCCACCGATTTTCATGAAATCATACACAAAATACTTGGTACGCATGAGAAATGGTCGTAAACTATATTACATACCGCTAGGATACCGATTAACCTATATTTAATACCGATTAGGGTGATACTATGCAAAAAACCAATTTTTCTGAATAAATTGAATAATTTTTTTGTGTATTTTTTTTAAATTTTGTTTTGAGAAAAAAACATAAGAACTCAAATTTTAAACCTTTTAACCTCATCCCATTTTTTAAAATTTTCCGCGATTTCAGTATTTTTGTGAACACAATATTCAAATAAAAAAAAATGACCGCAGCTCAATTTTCCAACAGGACGAATTTATTTGCGTTTTTAAATGACATATGGGGCTACGTACGCTTCATCGAACATTAACACACACATGCGGGAGCAACCTCAATTCGTCTAAAGCTAGGGGCATCGACGAGGTACTGGAAACCTTAACAAGGACAATGAATTATTGAATCCTTCAGATCACACATGCCCGAATAGCAAAATGTTAATTGCGATTGTCATGAATCCAGATAAATTATCAGCTGGGGAACACGTGTATTGATTCAATGATTCGATTTTACTATTTGTGAATATATAGTTACAAGAGACGAAACAAACAAGTGAACTCGACGGATTTTCATTATCGAACGATGATTCAACGCAGCTAGGGCAACGTCATTCTACGATGTCGAGTGTTGTGCCAACAATTCTGAAATTCCTACGACTAAATCGACAGAAGCAGCATTAGAACGAATAAATTCACCTGCGAGAAGCTACCAAAAAACAACGCCGACACAGCCTTTGCTATTGCCAGGCTAAAACGCAATGCATTGTTATGGAAATCGATGGTGTGATTGCCTCAGCAATTCCAGATCCCTCTACTGAGGGAGTTGACTCACCCGTATCGTGAAATACGATCGAGTTAGAATAACTCATAGGGATCGCATTTTTTATTCTGTAATCCGTTCGACTCAAGTCCAATCGAGTTGTGATAATGTGATAATGCATGGCAATTTCACATAGACGACATTGAGCTTCGTGTTTTATTTCTGTAAAAATAGAAACAGATGTTCGGGTGGAATAAACACGCTTTTAAAACGAAAAATATTGATGGAAATTAGCTATACCCTTTCAAATGTGTTTTGTATGTAACACAGTAACACATTCTCTGCGGGTGGGTAAAAATCGTGACGAAAATTGTGTCTGATAATTTATATATATAAAGTTCTCGTGTCACGATGCTCGTGGTCGAACTCCTCCGAAACGGCTCAACCGAATTTGATGAAATTATCCACAAAAAACTTGGTAAGCATGAGAATAGGTCGTAATCTAGGTAGGGTGGTCCTATGCAGAATTTTTTTTTTATCTGTATTTTTTATTTCTTAACTTTGGCTCAAACCATATAAATAACTTCAAATTTTGACCTCCATTCCCTATTTTTAATCGCGATTTGAGCATGTTTGTATAAACAATATTTCACAATATTTATAAATTTAACCGTCCTTCGTTTTTCACCCAGAACGAATTTATTTACATTGTTGAATGACAGATGGCGCTACATTCGCTTGATCGAACTTTTATTCACACATACGCAAGCAACCTCAATTCGTCTAAAGCCAGGCGCATCGCCGGAGAGCTGAAAGCCTTTTTGAATGAGCACAACGAATTATTGAAATTCTTCAAACCACACTTGAAAATCACGATATTATCATCAATTCTGATAAAAAACCAGCTACAGAGCATGTGTATAGATTCAATCCGCAATACTAAAATTCGGAATCATTTTAGACGATTGCACAATGACGCGAGAAATTGTGATTCGAAAAAAAACAATAATCTGGAATCCATCGTTGACACACAGTTGCCCTAAAGTCCGCATTCCCAACGTAGTAATTCTTGCGTAATTTTTTTCAGCACTTAGTTGCGATTTTTATGCTTGAATACAGTCATGCTCTAGAATAAGTGTGACTATAGTGCAAGTCAGAAGGGATTTTCCGGCGAAAAATCTCCCAGCCGTACCGAAGGAATAAGACGTATATTGCATATATATTAAACATCGAGACTCAGCCGCAGGTACTTCATTCATTATTAACATCATTTCTCATTTTGAATTTAATTTATGAACGACAGCGAAACAAGCAAGAAGGCGCGTTCCATGTATTTTTATGATGAATCGACATGGTCAGGACAACACCATTCGAAGAAGTCGTTAGCTGTGCCAACAATTCATGATCGACATGTACGCGTAGGTAGTGAGCGAAAAACTGCGATTCGTACGACACAATCAACAAAAGCGTTGTGAGGAAGAATACATTCACTTGCGAGACGCTATCATGAACAAAGCCGACACAGCCTTTGCTATTGCCAGGTCAGAACGCAATGCATTATCATGACATTACAGCGCGTGTGTTCAAAGTATAAGGAAGTTTTTAATGAGCTTCATTCCAACGTTACACGTCTTCAGTCCCACACGTTACTGGATGTATTCGGTTGAATGGCGGAAGCGATTCAATTCATTCTTTTTTAGTTTGGTTAGTCAACAAAGTACGCCCGAGGAAATAGTTTTCCTCGGAAATTCCAAATATGCCTACTGATCTACTGCTCACCCGTATTCTCAAATCCGTTCGAGTCAGAATTACCCGTACGAATCGCAATCTTGCATTCTGTAATCCGCTCAACCCAAGTCCAATCGAGTTGTTCAAATGTGGCAACCTCGACAAAGAAAACATTGAGCTTCGGGTTCCACTTTTGTAAAGTGAAAAAATTAATGGATTTTCGGGTGGAATCAGCACGCTTTAGAAACAAAAATTATCTCTATCGTCAGCTCTTAGATCTACTATGTATAGATCGTTAAAACATCCAAACACGCTTAATAACTAATGTATTATTTTTTATTAAACAAAAATGTTCAAAGATAATGTATATGGCAGAACAACGTTTGCCGGGTCAGCTAGTCTCTATATATAAAAATCACGTGTCACAATGTTCGTGATCGAATTCTTCCGAAACGGGTCAAGCCGACTTTCATGAAATCATACACAAAATACTTGGTACGCATGAGAGAAGGTCGTATTCTATATATGATACCGATTACCGTATAACTAATACCGATTAGGGTGGGCCTATGCACAAAAAAAGTTCTGGATATTTTTTAGTACTTTTTTTCTTGAAAATGGCTTCAAAAATATATCTAAGCCAAATTTTCTACCCCCCATTCCCTACCTTCAATTCCGATTTTAGTATTTTTGTATAAACAATAGTTTAATAATTTAATCGCAATTCGTTTACAAACAGAACGAATTCATTTACATTGTTAAATGACATATGGCGCTACGTCCGCTTCATCTAACTTTTGATCATCACATGCGCAAGTAATCTCAATTAGCCTAAAGCCACGCGCATCGCCGGCGGACTGAAAGTCGTTTTGAATTAGTACAACAATTTATTGAAATTCGCCAAATCACACATGCTCGGAATGCAAGGTACTATTACTGATAAAACACAGATTTGTAGACCCAATGCGCATGCTGTTGAAGACATTGTTGAAATTATGGCAGGCGACTGCACAACAACGCGAGAAATAGTGATTCGAAGAAAAAACAATAATCTGATCTTCATCGTCGACACACACCGTTCATACGACGCTCTCCATCTTCTTCTTCGATGGTACTAATGTACGTGATGTTCGCCATCTCATCGTAGTATTACTTACGTCGTTTTTATTAGTACTTAGCTGAGATTTCTAAACATACCTTGGATGTGCACCTTGCATTCTGTGATTCGTTCGACTCAAGTCCAATCGGATCGTGCAAATGTGGCAACCTTGCTACGCAATTCGGCATAGACGACATTGAGCGACATTGAGTTCTAATGAAGATGTCCGGTGTATCTTTGGTTTCCCAATTCATGAACGGAATCCAGCAATCATAAATTTACCATCCATCTTGAAAACGGCAAGTGCGCATTTTTCACCAACGAGACAGCAATTGATGGTAATTAATATACACCCATACCTCGCTTTACGGCCTAGATACGTTCCATGAAACTTGGCCGCAAAGCGATAAAGAATCAGTTGTATATCGACGTCGAAAATAGCTTTTTTGCCGTTATAGCGAAACATTTTGGACCGTAAATCGAAAACATGCCTTAATTGAAGAGGGCCGTTATAGCGAAATGCCGTATAAAGAGCGGCCTTATAGCGAGATATGAGTGTTATTTTATTTTTGTTTCATTTGTCTACTTTACAACAAAAATATATTACTTTTTTCACTTTACATTTAACTTTTAAGAGATCAAACATGTCAGCTACGTTAATGAAATACATTGCGGATTGGTTTATGTTTTTTTTTTGACGATCATCGTCTTGACGCTTCATTACTCAGTATGTCAAACACAAATATGAACACAAGATTCACAAACGTGTCACGTTCATGTAGCGAATGACAATGCGCACCGTGAATTCCAACAGCATAAACTACAAACTCACTTTTGTCCAAATCGCAAACGAATGTTCCATTCATCGTTATTCTTTCGAATTAAAAAAAAAGAGTTATTTTTTATTTAACAACTAATATCTTCACTAGAAATAATTTATATGGTAAAACAACGTTTGCCGGGTCAGCTTTTCACACTGTGGTAAATTACCAAATTTTGTTTACAAAATATTTAACCTAGAATGTCATTTTTAAGGCGCTTGTTCCTCCCGACACAATTTAATCGGCAATAATAGACTCTTAGGCTAGTCTGAACAGCGTGACGCTATGTTCTACGCTGCGGTTGTGACTCTCGCGGAATAATTGACGACACACAGACCCAAACTATCAATTGCAATTTTGATGCTAATGGACTCGAAAAATCGCAATAAAACTGCGATCCTGCTGACTTGATACTATCATAAGCCCGCTCTCACACACTCAATGTCCCATAATCGTTATCATCATAGTCGTAGCCACCGGTCGAGGGCTTAATTTACGGCCACACTTCCCGGCCCATGCGGTTCTGCTCCGACGACCAATTTTCCAATTCCGGCCTTGTTTCGAAATGGAGTGCGCAACCAGGACAGCGGCTGGTAAAGAAATGTAGCCTGAAATTAAATTAAATTATCGTCCACATTGGTAATTTATTGGTGTCTCTTGCCCAATTCGATGTTTACCACTGCGTGGAAATAAATTTCCGTCCAAGTGTGGGCTGCTGGGAAAATATTCATCTGTAAATTTGCATCACGGATCCCACCAAAATTTCCACCTCATAAACCAATTCGAACTCTCCGAGTGGGTGATGTTGGCAATGGGAGGCCAGTGTTGTCTCTACCCAAGTGGGAACTGTTACGAACAGGCGCAGCTTCAACCGAACCCGATCCCCGGGGCCGGAGACCGCTGGCCAGGAACAGCACATTACACAACCGATTAAATTAATTTAATTAAATATCCATCAGCGCAACCAGGCGGAAGAATTTCGACTCACGATTGTGTGTGCTTTTCTGCCACCATCATATACTGCCGCAAAACCACATCATACGAACTCATTTCCGGCTGTGAGCTCTCTTCTGGCGGTCTTGCTTACTCCTGACAGATTATACGGGTATTATTGATACGTGCGTAAATATAATCCCTGTCTGGTACTCCGAGGTTGCAGTTCTAAGCGTGACATATGACTCCAAGTTAATTTTATTTTCCGGTTGATTGAGCTCCGCTGAAGGAATTCAAAGAATATGGATATACACGATCGCTGAAATGTTGAACGATCGTCCCATTTTTTTGTTTCGCCATGTTACAAATCACGAAACGAAAACGAACACGACTCCGCAGTTGTCATTAAATCAAATAATGAATTTCTCACTCCGATTGTTCGACAGCGTATCGAATCCGAATGCTCGGGGTTCCACTCCCCCGCACATTGCGCGCAAACGAACGGAACGAACCTTTCACACCATTGTTCGACACTCTTTCGCTTCGTGTCGAGCTCATTGTGAACTAGTCAACAATTTATTTCTGATCCGACCGAGAAAGAGAGTGAGGAGGCTGCTGCCCCCGCTTTACAACAATGATGTTGATAATAATAAAATTGTTCCCGCCCGCCGTTTCGGCTCAACTTTCTTTGGCAAGCGAGCAAGCGAGCAATCGATCGGGCACACGGACTCCCCCGCGCCATTGTCTCGGGTCGAATTTTTATTGTAAATTTGAATAAATTGTTCATTTTTCATTTCGCACCTTCCTACTATGTTCGGTACGACCGCCAATGAGCTCTCGTGTGGCTCGGGTCGCACGGGTGATTCCTCCTGACTCCGGGGAGTCGAGGGCGCCTCGTGTTGACATCGGGTTGACGGCCGAACAAGGATTGGCGGCGCGCGGTGGACTGGAAATGCGCGACCGGAGCAAATGCTCGTTTTTGTGAGTTGGGGATGCGCACAAGTTATGGGCACAAGTGGGTTTACACATGAGCTTTTGGGCTTTTTGTATTTGTTGATTTGGCTCAAATTTTGCAGAAGTATTCTTTCTGATAAAAAAAAGGACAATTTGTATAATCGGTTTTACTTTTTGACTCTAGCCTTACATTTGAGAAGGGCCTAAACGAATATTGCTTGAATATAAAAAAATATATAACTCAGAAACGGTTGGTCCGATTGATTTGTTTTAGGTTATTATTGGAGTTATATGAAAAAAGTATGCACTGTTACAATAATGTTTTTTTAAAATTTTTTTTCGAAAATAACACTTAAATTTACATCATCTCAAAAGAAGGAGGTTTTGCTTTTTGACGTAGGACTATGTTTTTCATTTCTATACCGGGGTGTAAAATCGAAGTTTCGAAAACGAAAGCGTTACGCCGGAGACCGAGATTTTGAGCGATAACAGCTCCTAAACAACTAAACGAAATGGTATGATAAACACTTCATTCGAAAAATAAAATGTCTACGCGTTATACACTTGTTACTTTTTGGTCCAAAAACTTGTTTCAATAGCCTTAAAATTGCTTTCAAAACAGGCTATTTAAATCACCAATCGGTATATAAGCGAGTGCCGCTCGGAAACCCTCTCAGTTATAATTGAACAGCGATTGAGGTACCATCGCAGGAATGAATGGATGTTTCCCTAACACAGACTTCAAAACCCTGGAGCCAGAGGAAATCGGCATTGCAAAATAGATACAAGCAGCGGGTACTTTTGTACTCGTTTGCGTTTCTGCAAATCGGAACGTTTCCCTAACACAGACTTTAGAACCATATACCCAGGGGAAACTGGCATTGCAAAGTAGATGCAAGCAGCGGATACTTTCGTACTCATTTGCGTTTTTGCAAATCGGAATGTTTTGCTAACACAGACTTCAAAACCATGGAGCCAGGAGAAACTGGCATTACAAATTAGATATAAGCAGCGGATACTTTCGTACTCGTTTGCGCTTTTGCAAATCAGAATGTTTCCCTAACACAGACTTTAAAACCATGGAGCCATGGGAAACTGGCAGTACTTTCGTACTCGTTTCCGTTTTTGCAAATCGGAATGTTTCCCTAACACAGACTTTAAAACCATGGAGCCAGGGGAAACTGGCATTACAAATTAGATACAAGCAGCGGATACTTTCGTACTCGTTTGCGCTTTTGCAAATCGGAATGTTTCCCTAACACAGACTTTAAAACCATGGAGCCAGGGGAAACTGGCATTACAAATTAGATACAAGCAGCGGATACTTTCGTACTCGTTTGCGCTTTTGCAAATCGGAATGTTTTGCTAACACAGACTTCAAAACCATGGAGCCAGGAGAAACTGGCATTACAAATTAGATATAAGCAGCGGATACTTTCGTACTCGATTGCGCTTTTGCAAATCAGAATGTTTCCCTAACACAGACTTTAAAACCATGGAGCCATGGGAAACTGGCAGTACTTTCGTACTCGTTTCCGTTTTTGCAAATCGGAATGTTTCCCTAACACAGACTTTAAAACCATGGAGCCAGGGGAAACTGGCATTACAAATTAGATACAAGCAGCGGATACTTTCGTACTCGTTTGCGCTTTTGCAAATCGGAATGTTTCCCTAACACAGACTTTAAAACCATGGAGCCAGGGGAAACTGGCATTACAAATTAGATACAAGCAGCGGATACTTTCGTACTCGTTTGCGCTTTTGCAAATCGGAATGTTTTGCTAACACAGACTTCAAAACCATGGAGCCATGGGAAACTGGAATTACAAATTAGATATAAGCAGCGGATACTTTCGTACTCGTTTGCGCTTTTGCAAATCGGAATGTTTTGCTAACACAGACTTCAAAACCATGGAGCCAGGAGACACTGGCATTACAAATTAGATATAAGCAGCGGATACTTTCGTACTCGTTTGCGCTTTTGCAAATCGGAATGTTTCCCTAACACAGACTTTAAAACCATGGAGCCATGGGAAACTGGCATTACAAATTAGATATAAGCAGCGGATACTTTCGTACTCGTTTGCGCTTTTGCAAATCGGAATGTTTTGCTAACACAGACTTCAAAACCATGGAGCCAGGAGAAACTGGCATTACAAATTAGATACAAGCAGCGGATACTTTCGTACTCGTTTGCGCTTTTGCAAATCGGAATGTTTCCCTAATACAGACTTTAAAATCATGGAGCCTGGGGAAATCGGCATTGCAAAATAGATGCAAGCTGCCGGTACTTTCGTACTCGTTTCCGTTTCTGCAAATCGGAATGTTTCCCTAACACAGACTTTAAAACCATGGAGCCAGGGGAAACTGGCATTACAAATTAGATACAAGCAGCGGATATTTTCGTACTCGTTTGCGCTTTTGCAAATCGGAATGTTTCCCTAACACAGACTTTAAAACCATGGAGCCAGGGGAAACTGGCATTACAAATTAGATACAAGCAGCGGATACTTTCGTACTCGTTTGCGCTTTTGCAAATCGGAATGTTTCCCTAACACAGACTTCAAAACCATGGAGCCAGAGGAAATCGGCATTGCAAAATAGATACAAGCAGCGGGTACTTTTGTACTCGTTTGCGTTTCTGTAAATCGGAATGTTTCCCTAATATAGACTTTAAAATCATGGAGCCTGGGGAAATCGGCATTGCAAAATAGATGCAAGCTGCTGGTACTTTTGTACTCGTTTGCGTTTTTGCAAATCGGAATGTTTCCCCAACGCAGATTCCGAAGCCACTGTATACGCTAGCGACAGCTTACTTACTATGCAAGGGTGGAGTTCACATCGCAAATATTCTCTTTTCGCCATCCCCTTTCGTTGTTTCTGTTCTAGCAGCTGCATAAGCTGCCCGTTATTGACAGCTCTGCTCGGGAAAGCACACAAATGGACAGACCAAATGTATGGGGAGATGGAAATGCTTTCAATTTTCATCAATTTAAACCATATCAGATAATGAGATTTTTGGGATTGTAATGTATAGCATATCACACAAATCTTTAAAAAATTCCGATTCGATTGGTATGCAAATCGTTAAAATCCGTTCGCAGCAAAAATAGTTTTCTGATTTGGCACCCTTAATGTAAGACGTTCTTCTTCTTGAATGGCGTTAACGTTCCCTTGTGGAACTTTTGCCGTCTCAACGTATGCATTAACTAGCGTCATTTATTAATACTTGGTCGAGATTTCTTAAGCCAAATAACACGCCTTGAATGTATTCCGAGGGGCAAGCTCTTGAATACGCATGACCACAGTGCAAGTCGAAGGAAATTTCTTTGACGAAAAATCCCCCGGCCAGAACGGGAATCGATAATGTGAGACGCTAACCACTCGGCCACGGGTGCACAGACGTGTAAGACGTAGTCCTACGTAAAAAAAATTTGCCAAAATACTACATCTTTCAATATTTGTTAGTGTACTTTCTCTACTGAGCATGATCGTCATTTCTAATTTTTCTCGCAAAATTAGTTTTATTTATTGAATTATTCTCTGGCCCATTGGTTGAGCAGCACACGTTTCTTTCGGTGATAGAAAGAACTCCTATTATTCGATTATTACTGAAAATGTTACCATCTCAATGATGTGCAGTGCAGTTGTTTATTGAAAAACGGCTTGAGGATGCTTTGGGAATAAATTGTTTTTGGAATCATTCACAAAACCGATTCATCCAAGCATCTACAGAGCTTCGATAACACACTGGAAGTAACGTATTCTTGAAACAAAGTGGGTTTTTCGATCTTCCAATTATCATAAATGGCAGTTTGTGAGTTTCAGAAAAAAGAGTACACGAGATAAAAGTTATCCAGTTTTGATTTCTTCCACTTTTTTTCTCCGAATGAGTTAATGTAATATTTTAATGTTTTGAAAATAAACTAGATTTGTCGCAATTCTTCGCACTATCCATTGCCCCGAATTTGACGACACAGGTACTACACAACGACGTACAAACTTCTTAGACTGCAAGTGATTTATTCAAGAAGCAATTGCTACTATTGTCAAGTTCTCGTTGTTTGAGAAACCAAGTGTATTCCAGGCTGGCTGTAGTTTCCTTTGGAGTAAAGTATAGATTTTATTATCTACTATTTTGAATATCAAAACCATTTCACCATCTACAGCATACTTCATTTGTCTTATACAGTTGGTTCTTCTCAGCCAATTTTCTTCTACCGAACACACCCTTTCTAGTTATTGAGAGTCAGTCACACCTGACCATTACACAAATTTCATTTTAAATTATCGCGTTTCCTATCCATTTTCCAATGATAATCGACCGTTTGTTTTCGTGAAAATTCAATATTAATCGATGTATGCTTCCTTGAATAGTAGGAACAATTTCGTACCCATCCGTGGTAATCTATTTTCGATATCCGATATCCACCCAGCAATCCGTTCATGAGGACCATCGAATTCTTCATCGTGTTTATCTTCCTTTCCTATTCACCGATGATAACTACCAAAATCATTCCTACACTTGTGATGGCTAATCTATCTCTCAGTTATTTTTAGTATATTTGTGATATGAATTTATGGAAGAAAAGTTCATATTCACTCAATCAGTCTTCCGAAGAACACTTACACATGTCCGCTCGATGTTCAAATTCCATGTTTGTGTTCAAACACGAACATACTTTTCGCTAGTGTTCAATGTTCATTTCAAACACGCCCAATGATGTACAAACAAAAACATGTTTGAATCACACGCGTTTCTCACATCATACACAAACATGGTGTTTATAATTCAAACAAATTGTGTACAAAACATACCACCCGTTTTCGCAGTATTTCATTGCTCTTCGTTTCTTCTCAAACAGAAAGAAAATATTCCTCTTTGAACATTTTTTTTTTTGCAAAATACTGATGGGGTTGTGAGAAAATATGTTATCCGCCATTTTGTAGTGGCCGCACCCTTGGATTTATATTTTTCATCAATAACTGCATTCTACTAGTCAAGCCCTTTCATTTGATACCCATATTGATGGGGTTTCGAAAAAAATATGGCGCCATCTTGTATGGGACGACGGAGTAAGACCGTCCCCCTAAGAAAACCAATATTCATTTAAACGTCCTTCAGGATTTACCCTATTTGTTGCACTACATATCATTGAGTATCTAATAATCTACTTCTAAAAAATGTGTAACTGTTGATTGTATAACTTTTTGCGTTATAAAACTAGAAGTGGCCCGTCTTACCCCGCCGGGCGGTCTTATCCCGTCTTCTCCACTAGCAACCACTTTGAATTTACATTTTTCATGGATAACTGTCTACTAGTCAATCTCTTTCATTTGATACCCATATTGATGGGGTTTGAAGAAAATATGTAATCCGTCATTTTGTAGCGGCCACCATCTTGGATTTACATTTTTCATAAATTACTGTGTTCTGCCAATCAAGCCCTTTCATTTGATACCCATATTGATAGGATTTTGAAAACATATATATTAGGATGCCAATGAATGTAGGGGAAAAAATCGACCCTAAAATTTCAAAAAGTTACCCTATACAAAATATTCACTACCTCGAAAAAACACCCTATGCCAAATTTCAACTCAACCGGACTTAAGGGAGAGTGGCACAAAGCGGTCAAAGTTAGAGTTTTTTGAAAATCGAAAAATCAAAAAAAAATGTTGATGCCAAATGTCTTAAAATTGCATGAGATGTACTGTCATCTCGATTTTTTTTTCAAAAATTAGCATTCTGGGTTTTTTTTCGGAGTACGAAATAAAAATAAAACATTTTTTTAACAGTGCATACTTTTTTTCATATAGCCCCAATAATAACCTAAAACACTACGGAAGACAACAAATCAATTGGACCAACCGTTTCTGAGTAATATTTTTTGAAAAAGGCCTGACTGGATAAGGAAGGAAAAAGATTCAGTACAACTCTAATTCGTATTTAAATGTGCCTTTTCTAGGTATGTGTGATTTTGATCAGAACTTTAGCAGTGTTGCGCGGTGCAAAAAAAAATATTTCCAAACTTTGATTTTTTTTTTAGAATTTTGAGACTCATTGCAGCTTAAATTTATATTTAAATATGTATGTTTATTTGTTTGTGTATGTGTTTTTTTATATTGATTATCTTTTTTCAGAATATTCCGAAAACTGCGCGATACGAAGATATCTAATCAATTTTTAATAATTGTTTTTAATTTTTTTAAAATTTTCTAATGCTTTTTTTTTATTTCCCTAAAAACTATTATTGTATTGCATTCATGTATTCGTGAGAAGAGCCCCAAAACTTATCATAAGTGCTAGGGAAAGTATTGATGCAAATTAGAAAATTAGATGATTTTTCTGAATCCACTATATGGTTCACTATAAGAGCTATGGCTAAAAACGTAGCTTTTTCTTCATTTTCACAACATTCTAGAAAATATGGAAAAAATGGTAGTGCATATTACCATTGAAAGTTCGAAATTTTGTTCATGCGAAATTGAATAATTCTGTAAATAGATCAGATGTTGATATGTTTAGTCTTGTGAATTTAAATATTCGATGATTAATAAATCATTGATTCCATAAAAATTAAAAAATGCAGACGGTGAAAGTTAGAAAAAAAAAATAGTACGTTCAATCCTCGATACATTATGAAGAAAAAAACATGAAACCCCGTACACATTTCAATGCAGTACTGTGTCTTAACTTAACAGAACTTAATTTAATAATTCCAAATTTCAAACTATCAAAAAAATTCAACATTCTTCGCCGATTGCCCGAAGTAACCAGACGAAGGAAAGTCGCGTCCAAGTTCCGTTATCGGTTACCGCGTGATTGTTGTTTTTTTGCCGCTGAAGAGTTCATTTCACTATCTGGATAGTGAGTGAAGTGCCCTGCCTGCAAGTGGATAAAGGCTTTCATCCTCGGAAAGCCAAGCATTGGTTTTTGTTTTGTCGCTGCTTCGCCGACATTGGAGATTTCGCCGAGTCATCGTGCCAACAGTGACAGTGCGGGTAAGCTTTCACCGACGACTGTGTGTAGTGGTGTCGTAGGCACATTCCCACCACCAACGAGCTTTCAGCACGCTCCCGTTCATCTGCACTGGAGTGCGTTCATAGGTGAATAAGATTGAATATACTGAGAGAAAATATTTAATAATTATAAGTTTTTTTTTTTTGTTTTTGTGAATTATTTTATTGTGAAATATTGTTTAAAAAAATACTTAGAATATAAGTGAAAATTTAAAATGGCAGAGAGTGGGGGACCTTCGGATATGGAGGTCTCTGACTCTAGTTCCCTCCTAATGGATAAAAAAAAGTCACTCAAACGTGTTCCAAATACGGAAGATACTTCTTCTGGGGACGAGTCAGCTAACCCTACCAAGCCTCCCTCCAAAAAACTAGCAAATCTCCCATCTGCCCTTAACGATCCCACTCTACCTTCAACCTCGTCTTCTCCCTCTGTTCTTCCCGCTCCTTCTCAACCTTCGCCTTCCCACTCTCAATCCCCGTCCTCGCCTTCCCCCCCTGTTATTCCCACTCCCCGTGTAAAGGTCTATCCAGAAGATGCGCCCGGAACTGGTCCCTGGGTTGTTTTCTTCAGGCCTAAGCCAAATGGAAAGGCGTTGAGAGTCATGCAGATCGCGAAAGATCTGGCAAGGTATACCTCCGTTTCGGAAATTTCGAAGGTTAGACCAAACAAATTGCGAGTTGTCGTGAATGATCGAAAAGACGCAAACAAGATTGTTGTCGATCAGCATTTTACAATTGAGTATCGGGTCTACATACCCTCTCACATAGTCGAAATTGAGGGTGTGATAACCGAAACGGGCTTGACGTGCGAATACATTACGAGTGAAGGTACCGGCCGTTTTAAAAAACTGCCCTCGACGACTGTTAAGATCTTGGGTTGCCGCCAGCTCGGAACAGTCTCCCATGAAGGAGAAGAAAAGAAATTTACGCCGTCCAACTCGTTTCGAGTCACCTTCGCTGGTTCAGCTCTCCCTGACTACGTGATGGTAGATAAATTGAGGTTAGCCGTGCGACTTTTTATTCCAAAGCCAATGACTTGTCTAAAGTGCAAGTCAGTTGGTCACACGGCTGCTTATTGTGCCAATAAAGAACGATGTGCCACTTGCGGAGAACAACATGAGGGGAAATCCTGCAGTGCGACTGAGCATAAGTGTCCATATTGCGGGGGATCCCCACACGTGCTCTCAGCTTGTGAAACATACAAGGCTCGCTGGGAGAAACAGAAGCGCTCTTTGAGGGAACGCTCTAAACGCACTTTCGCAGAAATTTTGAAGGGCGCTTCTCCACTGGCTCAAGAACAACAACCAATCAATACACACAATGTCTTCGCTACGTTGCCAGTTGACGAAATGGAAGCGGATACAGCTAACGGGGGCACGCCGTTTATTTCTCAAGGGAATCCCCGGCGCAAAAATGTGACCACTCCCAAAGTTCAAGGACAAGTCCCTCCGGTGATACCCCCTGTTAGCTTGCCCAAAAAATCGAGTGCAGCGGATAAGCAAAATCAGGTCCCTCCTGGCCTCCGTGGTAATAGTTCACCTTCGAACGACCCAGCACTCGAGGGGACATCAAAAACCCCAACTGTCCCTGTTTTTCCGTCAAGTTCAACTTCCCAATCGGGATTTATAAAGTTGTCTGACCTTGTGGATCAAATCTTCACGTGTTTTAATGTTTCCGACTCCATCAGAACCATTGTCACCGCAATGCTTCCAGTATTAAAGACAATTTTGCAGCAATTGATGCAAACATGGCCCCTCCTTGCAATGATTATCTCTCTTGATGTCTAATTTAAATAGAGAGGTCGGAGATATCACTGTTTTACAGTGGAATTGTCGTAGTCTTATCCCTAAATTGGATACATTCAAATTTCTAATTCATAAACTCAATTGTGATGTTTTTGCTCTATCCGAAACCTGGCTCTCTTCTCAAAATGATCTCTTTTTCCACGATTTTAATATTATACGCTTGGACCGTGATGACAGATACGGAGGGGTACTATTGGGGATCAATAAGTGTCACTCATTTTTTAGAATTGACCTTCCACCTACTGGAGGGATCGAAGCTGTTGCTTGTCATGCAAACATCAGAGGCAAAGACCTCTGTATAGTCAGCTTGTATTGGCCTTCGAGAGCTGCGGTTAGCCGCAAGCAACTTGTTGACATGTGCTCACTCCTTCCTGAGCCACGATTAATCTTGGGAGACTTCAACTCTCACGGAACTGCCTGGGGGGAACAGTACGACGACAATCGTTCATCGTTGATATATGACCTTTGTAACAGCTTCAATATGACCGTTTTGAACACTGGGGAAACAACACGTGTACCTAAACCTCCTGCTAAACCAAGTGCTCTTGACCTCTCGCTTTGCTCGAATTCACTATCGTTAGATTGCAAGTGGAATGTAATCCAGGATCCCAACGGTAGTGACCACTTGCCAATCAAAATTTCTATCACCAATGGGTTGAATTCTTCTGAATCAATAAACATGGCATACGACCTCACAAGACACATTGACTGGAAAAAATATGCGGACGCGATTGCTCTAGCCATCAATTCCAGAGATGGTTTGCCTCCATTGGAGGAGTATAACTTCATTTCTCGTTTGATATATGACAGCGCGGTTCGCGCTCAAACGAAACCCATCCCAGGTTCCACTATTCGTCGAAGGCCTCCCAATCCATGGTGGGATGGCCAGTGTTCCAAGCTTTATGGAGATAAATCGAATGCATTTAAAGCTTTTCGGAAACGTGGAACCCCTGAAAATTTTCAGAAGTATTTGGACCTTGAAAATCAATTTAAAAACTTGATCAAAGGGAAAAAACGTGCTTATTGGCGAAATTTCGTGGGAGGTTTGTCACGAGAAACGTCAATGAAAAAATTATGGAAAGTGGCTCGAAACATGAGAAATCGCTCTTCATCCAATGAAAGCGAGGAATATTCACATCGATGGATTTTTAATTTTGCACGAAAGGTTTGTCCCGATTCCGCTCCAGTGCAAAGAATTATTCGAGATATACCACAAGATAGGTGCGATCTTGATTCCGAGTTTTCGATGGTAGAATTCTCTCTTGCTCTCCTTTCATGTAACAATTCTGCTCCGGGATCGGATAGAATTAAGTTCAACTTGCTGAAAAATCTCCCTGATGTGGCGAAACATCGCTTGTTGAACTTATTCAATCGGTTTCTGGAGCATAATATTGTTCCAGATGATTGGAGACAAGTACGAGTTATAGCTATTCAAAAACCCGGAAAACCCGCGTCCGACTTCAATTCGTACCGCCCAATAGCAATGCTGTCTTGTATACGGAAATTGTTGGAGAAAATGATCTTGTTTCGCCTTGATCGATGGGTTGAAACGAATGGCCTACTCTCAGATACACAATATGGGTTCCGCAGGGGCAAGGGGACGAATGATTGTCTTGCGTTGCTTTCTTCAGAAATTCAAATGGCTTACGCCGAAAAAAAACAAATGGCTTCAGTATTCTTGGACATAAAGGGGGCCTTTGATTCTGTTTCAATAGAGGTTTTGTCAGACAAATTACAATCTCGGGGTCTGCCGCCTCTATTGAATAATATGTTATAGAACTTGCTTTGTGAGAAACATTTGAACTTTTCTCACGGAGATTCGGCAGTAAGTCGGGTCTCTTACATGGGACTCCCCCAGGGCTCATGTTTAAGCCCCCTTTTGTACAACTTCTACGTAAGCGACATTGACAATTGCCTTACACAAAATTGCAGCCTAAGACAACTTGCAGATGATGGAGTGGTGTCTGTCGTAGGATCAAACGAATCCGACCTGCAAGAATCCTTACAAGATACTTTGAACAATTTTTCAACCTGGGCCATTGGGCTAGGGATCGAATTCTCCACGGAGAAAACAGAGATGGTGGTTTTTTCTAGGAAGCATAAACCAGCAAAACCAAAGCTTCAACTTTTGGGTAAACCGATCACTCATGCTATGTCATTCAAGTATCTTGGGGTCTGGTTCGACTCTAAATGTACTTGGGGGGCCCATATTAGGTATCTGAGTAAAAAATGTCAACAAAGAATAAACTTTCTCCGTACAATTACCGGCACCTGGTGGGGAGCCCATCCCGAAGATCTTATAATGTTGTATCGAACAACTATTCTCTCAGTGATGGAGTATGGCAGTTTCTGTTTTCAATCAGCTGCCAAAACACACCTCATTAAACTCGAGCGAATTCAGTATCTTTGTCTCCGTATCGCGTTGGGATGTATGCCCTCAACGCATACCATGAGTCTCGAGGTTTTGGCAGGCCTACTCCCACTAAAAGATCGCTTCAATTTATTATCTCTTCGGTTCCTCATCCGGTGTAAGGTTATGAACCCATTGGTGATCGGAAATTTTGAGCAGCTGATCGAGCTAAATTTTCATTCTGGATTCATGAGCTCATATCATGAATTCGTCTCCATGCAGGTTGATCCTTCTTCGTATATTCCCAACCGTGTTTGTTTTCCTGACTACATCAATTCCTCTGTGCATTTTGATCTGTCCATGAAGCAGGATATCCATGGAACATCAGATTATCTTCGATCGAGGATCGTTCCAACGATCTTCGATGCAAAGTATGGGGATATCAATTGTGATAATATGTACTTTACTGATGGGTCCTCTATGAATGAGTCCACAGGATTTGGAGTGTTCAACGAATTTTTTAGCACCTCCCACAGTCTTCAGAATCCTTGCTCAGTGTATATTGCTGAATTGGCAGCGATACACTGGGCGCTGGACAGCGTCGCCTCACGACCTGTTGAACACTATTACATTGTAACGGATAGTCTTAGCTCTGTCGAAGCTATCCGTTCAGTGAGGCCGGAAAAGCACTCGCCGTACTTCCTTGAGAGAATACGAGAAATTTTGAGTGCTTTATCCAGACGCTGTTATGTCATTACCTTTGTCTGGGTCCCTTCACATTGCTCAATTCTGGGTAATGAGAGGGCTGACTCATTAGCAAAGGTAGGTGCAATTGAAGGCGATATTTATCAGCGTCAAATCGCCTTCAATGAATTTTATTCTTTAGTCCGCAAAAATACCATAGTTAACTGGCAACGCAAATGGAACGAAGATGAATTGGGCCGGTGGCTCCACTCGATTATCCCTAAGGTTAGCCTCAAACCATGGTTCAAAAGTCTGGACTTGAGCCGGGACTTTATTCGCACCTTCTCCCGACTCATGTCCAATCACTGTTCGTTAGATGCGCTACTCTTTCGTATTAATCTTGCCGACAACAATCTTTGTGTTTGTGGCCAAGGTTACCACGACATCGAGCACGTTGTTTGGTCGTGCGAGCTGTATCTTGTCGCCAGATCGAATTTAGTAGTCACCCTTCGGGCCCGAGGAAGGCAGCCCAATGTGCCGGTGAGAGACGTGTTGGCTCGGTTAGACCTTGATTACATGTCCCAAATATATGTATTCCTTAAAGCTATCGATCTTCGTGTGTGATTGTCCTTATACCCTTAGTTTTTCCTTTTCCTTTTCCTTTGTGAGAGATCGGATCCCTTCTTAAGAATAAGATGAAATGTAAATACATATTAGATATAAGATAGGTTTAAGAATTGAGTGTGATGAGTGTGATTGAGAGTGTGATTGAGAGTGTGAGTGTGATCAATGTCAACATATCCTCATATCCCCTCCTTTTCCTGAAGAAAATATGTCACCCTTCTAAACTCGAGTTGACCGCGAGTAATCGGTTTCCTATATTATTAACATTAGAATTAAGGAAAAATGTATATATACTAGTAACAATACAGTAAGGAGTTCGGCTCCTTTAAACCTATGTAACTGAGCCTGTAAAAATAAACGATTTAAATAAAAAAAAAAAAAAAAAAAAAAAAATTCAACGCACAACGCTCTAAAATTCTGGGAAAAAATAACATATCAAAAACAGGTACATTTAAACGAAAATTATGTTTTAATGGATCTAAAAAGTTTTTCCCCCGTACGTATAGCTCATCATCACAGGAGAATGGCTGATCAGACCAGCGTCTTTTATATATTTTGTGAGTTTGTCTTCACCCAAATAGGAAAATTCTAATAAAAATTACTATGAATATATCACATATAAAACAAAGATATTTAAAATAATAAGGGAAAATTCGAAAAAAGAGGTTTCGCTGTGAAAATCATTATTTAGATCAGTTTTACAGATCTGAATAATAACATACAAACTCTCTCGGAATATATTCGTTATTTTTATCAATCAAAATATTCTAGAAAAATATGGCAGAATAACGTTTGTCGGGTCAGCAAGTTATCTATAAATATTTTTTATAATTGGTCGTGGTACATCATAGTAGACGTACTTCAAGTATTTTCTCGAATTTTCATTTCTAGGCCTATGGAGCGTGGCGTGAAAAAAGGAAAACTACGTTTTTCACTATAGCTCTTATAGTGAACTGTATTGGGATTCGGAAAAATTACTTAATTCTCTAATTTGATACCTTATAAAACATTTTCCATAGTGTTGGTGATAAGGTTTGAGGGCACTTTTCACGGATACATGAATACAATAGAATTAAAGATTTTAGGAAAATAAACAAAAAAGAAATAAAAAAAAATCTTGATATTTACTTACCGCGCAGTTCTCGAAGTTTTCAAAAAAGAAACAGAAATGTCAAAAAACACATATGAGCAGATTCAAATAGAAATAAAACCAGTACCAAGTCTCAAAATTCTAAAAAAATCAAAAATTTATAGATTTTTTTTTGTATCGCGCAACACTGTTAAAATTAAAAAAAAAAATCTAACTAAATCTAAATCTAGAAAGGGCGAAAACACACATTTAAATACGAATTAGAGCAGTGCTGAATCTCTAAATCTCCAAAAAAATGTTCAATATTTCATAATTTTTTTTAGTACTTCAATTTTTGATGATTTTTTTTTTTTGATAATATTTCTCGATTCACCATGATAAAACGTACTTTCAGATTTTTTTTCAATTTTTTGTTCAAATTTTCATCTAGAAGTTATCGAAAATGACATGCAAAAAATTGAAAAGTACGTTTTTACCATAGATTCTATGGAGAACCTCATAGGAGTTCAAATAATTGTCAAAATTTCTTATTTAGTATCCTATATCATATTTTCCATTGAGCGGTTGATTTGGTTTGGGGGCAGTTTCTACTTCCTTATCCATCCAGGCTCTTTTCAAGCAATCTTTGCTAAGGTCCTTCTTGACAGTAAGGCCTAATGAACCTATGAACCAAAGGTTTGTCATGTTGACTCTAAACATGGCAAACCTTTGGTTCATAGGTTCATTGTTCATTGTCTATCGGTATTGTCGTTTTTGTCATAAACAATACGTTTGAAAAATTTGAGCCAAATAAAAAAAATGCAAACCTTAAATTTATGAATTAATGAAATAATGATTTTATGGATCTATAATCTGAAAGTGGCACATATATTCAACACGTTGAGCCCCGCGTCGGTCCC
The DNA here is from genome assembly GCF_029784135.1 of Toxorhynchites rutilus septentrionalis. Lineage (NCBI taxonomy): Eukaryota > Metazoa > Arthropoda > Insecta > Diptera > Culicidae > Toxorhynchites > Toxorhynchites rutilus. Next base: position 153,987,156 of record NC_073744.1, read on the forward strand.
TGGGACCGACGTTGAGCTTTTTGGTAGAAAAGCGCTGATTGACAGTTACAAAATAATAGAATAAAAATACACACGGGTTGTTTTCGGATGTATTACAAAATGTAAATACTTTCTAGTCGAATTTCTGTCTATTTCCTGTTTATACAATAAATATCTGGGACTGGGAGCTGGGACCGACACTGATATTGTGTAAACTCTCTTGATGCGGGCTGAATGGAAGGCAAAAAAACAAAAAAAAATGGGGCTCAACGTGTTAACAGGCTTCACATTTTTAAATAATATGAATACCAATTTGCAATCAATTCATTATATTTGGTGAAATGAGACATCTCCATCGCAAACGGAGCAGTTAATCGTTCAAACATCATCAACTCGTGCAACAGCGTAAGAAAATAAATAAGAAAGAAAAAATACAAAAAAACAATAAAATAAAACAAAGCTGGCAATGCACAGAAAGAAGAAGCAGAAGAAGAAATGATAATTTATGTGCCAATTGTCGAAGGTGTGGTGCTTTATGGTTTTATTGTCTTCTGTCGTTTGCCATTTTCCTTGCTAGTGCAACACGGAAGATCAAGTTCTCTCCGCTGGAACACGGACCAATTGTTCTGGCGTTCACATGTCAAAAGTCGGTTGATGAAGAAGAGAAAATATGAAGGAAACCAATGAAACCTCACTTCTGAGGCAGAGAGAGAGGTGAAATTTTGCTATCATCGTTCGATGGTTCAATTCCATCGGTGGGTTTGTTCCAACTTTGGTTTGGGTGGAGGAACATCAAAAATCCGAAATGAACCGAAGTCGAAGGAGATAGGTCTCGGCGTGGGAGGCTTGACTAGGGTGTGTTGTTCACGACGACAACGAAGTCGAAGATGACGATCGAATATGCTGCCTTCATAAAATGATGATCGATGTCAATATTTCATTGTTTGCTCGCTCTGTGGCACAATCGCTATGATTCCTTATGTTTTATGGGATGTACCCGGGAAGTCACGCCGCACCGCTTCGATCTGTTGCAGATGCCGGGGTAAAACACGCGGTATTATCATTCTGACTTCGAACAGCACTTTCGACCTCTGTGATGGGTTGAATTTATTGCCATGTGCAATATTTTATTTGTTCTCTGCTTTAGGTTTCATTGTGAAATTAGTTTCAAGGGCCTCATTCATATACTAAGCTGCCACCAGAAAAACATTTCACTGGTTGAGGAAAACCTTGATTTTTTTCTCTATCCCTCTTGTTGGCGGACCGCTTAATTACTTATGCCATAGTTTTGTATCCATTTAGAAGTTTCTCCTCGTCGAAGATCATCGGGGGGAAAGGTTTCCGGCTATCCTAAGTTTACAGTAACCGGAATTGCCGACATATTGGTGTAGATTGATAAAATTAAGTTAACACGTTCCCACAACCAAACATGGTGACAATTGGATTATCGCTGGGTGACTGTCATAAACGAACCTTATTCTAACCCCGAGAAGACAGTGGGTAAACGGATTTCAAATTGACGTCCAAAAATGGATTGGTGAAATATATAGTTGAAAGCATCCTTTTTGTCCGCCACTTTCCCAGCCAGCTCACCTGTTCTTCGTTCAGGGTCGGCTTCCGATCTCATACAACGACGCGCGTAGAGGAACGATTCCACGCCACCAAAGTAAAATTTTTTTTTTTTAGTATACATTTTTTTTTGTTAGTATACCCAATGTCCACTGTTGCTGGTCATTGGGAAGGGAAGGGTACGGTAAATTAATTTTTATGCTACAGGTTGGACTCGATTATATATGATTCAATTATATACAATCATCTTCCAAAAGAATTCGGATTTTATGTAAGATAAAGATATTTAATAACTTTAACACGTAGAGTTATTCAGCCTGCATCAAGAGCGTTTGCACAATATCAGTGTCGATACCTATACTATATATGCAGCCTTTCAATACCAAACCGATATAGTGGTTCTCAGATTTTCGTCAAAAGTGGTGTTTTTTTTCTTTATCGCAAAACATTATACCCGTATTTTTTAATTTTTTTTTATTAGAGTGACCATTTCAATTTTAGGGTGGTCCAAAAAATCATTCTTTCCATTTTTCCCAAAAATGACTGTTGGTTGCACTACTTTACGAGCCCGTTCAACCCCACGCGCTCCATGACTTCGATGTGATCGACTGAACCCACTCACACCTATCGCACGCACGGAGGATTGTTTGCAGATCGGGGAAGGTTAGATAGATAAACAACATCTATTGTTTGCTATCTATCTTGGTTGGAATGAATTGACATTGTTTAGAGAAAAAGGATCAATGTTTCGATATGACCTCCTTAGTGCGTGCAAATTATCAATAATTTAATGCTTTCGGATATTATTCCGCGATCGTTTGTGCCTTAAAGTTAGGTACAAACTACTAGAAGTTGAAACTTAGCCAACAAAATTTGAATTAATTCCTTAACTAGTACGTGAACAAAAAGCAAGTCAGAACCTTGGACTTCAGGCCTAATACAGATAAAATTAAAGGATCTGTTTTCAATCTGTAGAGGTTTTAAGTCCAAGGTTCGGAGATTAAGTATTTATGAATTATACCCTATCATATCTAACCTTAGTAGACAAATATTGAACGTACAGAGCACGATTACGACAAACATTTAAAAACAACAGTTGAGTGGTAGTGATCACTGAAGTAAGCTCGCATACGACATGAATTAACCTTCAAATTAATATGTTTGAACCCAACAGGATTTTTGTAATGAACCTACGATAAATTCGAAACGGAGTATTGACAGAACCAGCGATCATTTCACTACCGCCCAACAATGACTTTTTACAAAAATTAATAACTTTTGAACCATTGGGCATATTTATATGATCGGCATATCAAATTGAAGCCAATGGGCTAGGCCTTTTATTAAAAAAATATATATTTTTGCATAATATATCTCGATATCAGAGAAGCTTTTTTTTGTTTTTGAGTTATCATTTTTCAAAGTTAATTGATGGTTCGAAAAAACAACGTTTCCCCATTTTTTCTTCTACAAAAATTCATAACTTTTGAACTATTGAACCGATTCATATGATCGACATATCAAACTGAAGCTTATGAGTTAGTTTTCTTTGAATAAAACATTGCTTTAGTTCAAAATTAGTATTTTCGTTTTTGTAATTATTGATTGAGTTAGTTTTTCATAGTTTTATCGGTTAAAGATAGAGGGCGCTATTTTTTTTAAAAATATTTTTTATGGAAAGCTGAGGATTGTTTACATAACGTATCTCGATATCAAAAATGCAATTTTTTTTCATTTTTGAGTTATTATTTTGCAAATTCAACATGTTTTAAGTGTTTATTCAATATTCCTATGTGACTAGACTAGACCTATGCGGATAGAATCCAATCTTCCCATACTTGCATATTTTTTCAGAAAAGGTTAGCTTATTGACTTCAATTCAATATGTCGATCACTTAAATTTTGTTCAACAGTTCAAATGGTATGAATTTTGGCAAAAAAGTAATTTTTGGTTAAAGGGGGAGAAATAATTTTTCGAACCGCCGGTTAGCTTTGAGAAATCATATCTCAAAAACGAAAGAAATAGCATCTCTGATATCGAGATATGTTATGTAAAAAATCCTCAGGTTTCAAGACAAAATATAAAAAAATATAGCGCCTTCTAGTCCAAAGCCATACAAACAATAAAAAACGACTACATTCAATAATTACGAAAGTAAAATCCGAGTCCAATATTTTCTAAAAGGTTAGCTCATTTGCTTTAATTCGATGTGTCGATCAACTAAATCGTTTTAGTGTTTCAAAAGTTCCAAAATTTTTGAAAAAAGTCATTTTTAAGGAAAAGTGGTAAACATTGATTTTTTGGACCCTCCTTAAATTGAAACGGGCACCCTAATAACAAAATAAAAAAACGGGTCTAATGTTTTGCGATAAAGAACAACATTACCACATTTGACGAAACTATATCGGTTTGGCATGGAATGGCTGTATAGAAAATGTTCAGAAAGTAGACATATTTTGTAAAACATCAGCTAACAAGCCATATGTATTTTTGACGTTGAACTACGTTTTTCATTAAGGGTGCCAAATCAAAAACAGGTCACGCTTTCAAGTAATAAAGTTAACGCTAACTATTTTTAACTATTTTTGCCGCGAACGGATTTTGGCGATTCACATACCAATCGAATCGGAATTTCAGTAGGATTTGTTTTTTATGCTATTTATTACAATCCCTGGGGTGTAAAGGGTTTAAATTGATGAAAACTAGAAGCATTTCCATTTTCTCATGCCATTTGTCATTTGTGAGCTTCCCTATCCATGCTATCAATAAGGAGCAACTTATCGGCGGTCAACGAAGGGGAAAGATTTGAAGTCTACGTGAACAAAGAAAAGAAGAAGAAGAAGAAGAAGAAGAACGAATCGGAATATTCGCCTAGAGCATAAATATTGGATTTCTCTGAGGCAAACTTTCAGTATCGTTCTGGATACGAAACAATGAACGCTTGTTTATCCTTGTTTTGCGTCATCACATGTCTCGTTTCGGATTGAGCTGTGGACGCGACTAAATTATTTAATCACTGATGTCTCTGGCATTGCAATCATTACATCAAACTGATTCCATTCCATTAAGGTTCTGAACTACACAATTGTGTGGGGAATCATCAAACTAGGAATTTTGAAATTCCCACCGAGGATGACAGCTAAGTTAATCGAGACCGGAAATATTTTTAGAAAGGGCTTCTGTTGAGAAAACCACAAAGCGGAGGACTCGAACAAAATCACAGCGTAGTTCTACGCCAACAATAAGGTCGTGTCTTGGACACAACCTCCAATATTTTTTCTATTCTATCTGTTTATTTTATTAGGCTGATTTTGCGATTCAGCTGTAACAGAGCCGTATTTATTCGTGTACATCTTTATCTCATGTTGTATATTACACAGTAGCCATTGGGGCGTAAGAGTATTCCTATTCAATCGATACACAACACATGTCGCAAGAATAAGAGAGTAAGAATAATCCTATTATCCGAATGTCCACATATGGACCATACACTGTGGGACTGTTGATATGAGCTTTCCATTGTTGTGTTATTATTAGTGCCAATTACCCATGCAGCAGACCGCAATGTGAGCGGTAAGGGACTGGAATTAACGTCACATGATGATTTTTGCGTGGACGTACACCCGAAGTTGTACGAAACAGGAGAAACATTTAAATTAAAGCATATGAAAGCTTTTCGTATAGTTTGACAAATGCACGGCCCAGACAGAGAAAGGTATATTCTCGTTCATGTTCTTCTTTTTCAGAATTTATCAGAAAACACTTTCCAACTTATAAAATAAAGTGTAATATTATCACGCTTCTATATAACAGTACTGGCAGCTATATGGATAGCGTGGTCATGTGCAATAGCTTTGCATTCCAGCCGCCCTGGGTTCGATCCCCATTGACGTCGAATGAACTTTTTTTTGGCACATTCCCAAATGAAATGAGAAAAGAAAACAGAAAGAGATGTCTGCTCGCATACATACAAACCTTTCTTTAAGATTTTAAAACAGCTCATTACTTGCGCATTTGACCCTCCAGCATACGAAATGGCATCATTTCTGCCAAAGATGAAATGTTTTCAGCCAACGCTAGTTTGGGTGTAGTAGCTAGAACAACACACAAAGATGGTCGATTGAGGGCCCTGAGTTATGAGCTCATTATCGTTCGCTTAGTAGCGGACACGCAACCAATTGGGCTACGTAGACCCCCGCCATATATAATTTAATTTTTTTTATGTATAATTCAATGTTTTTTTTTTTTATTTTATAACTGACAGTGCTAGTCAGCCAGCACTTTCCTACCAAAAACCTCAATGTCGGCTTCTAGTGACCAACGAAGGGATCGAAGCGAGCCGACGGATGAATCAAAAATCAAACTCATCTTTCATATTCAAAAAACCAAAATATATGTAAAGAACAGATAAAAATTTTTGACGTAGGACTACGTCTTTGATTTCTATATAGGGGGTCATTCTACGAAATTGAAAATGAAGCATGTAACGATTCATTCAGGAATTTCAAAAGTATATCACACAAAATCGTTATCCACGTTAATCGTTATGAAGGTTATGTTGTATACCATTAGACATGAAATTTATCCAGCATTTGTTTGCTTCAAACATGAAAAAGTTAACAATTTGTTTATTTGTTTATTTGTTTAGATATAACATTCATCTGACAAAATCGTCTTAATGAACAAAAATTAGTATAATAGTCGAACAAAAACATAACATTAAAACATAACATTAAAACATAACATTAAACACATCGGGATTCTCAATTCGGTTTTGACGAAACAATGATTTGACTATCAAAATGGGTATGTTGTTTCGTTTTTACTAGTCATTCGCTTTTCCCCACAACGCAACAAGTAATCTTTTAGCCTACAATTACGGCGTTAGCTTACATTGTGAATCGATGCGTTTTGATTATTCTCAGTTGGCAGAATCAATGGAGGGATGATCTTGGATGGTTTTACTCTATTCTTCCCAAATATTCGAAACGAGCCGGGCCCAAAGGGTTAAATGTTGATAGCAAATATCTATTAGTTAATTAGAGTTAAGGTTGTTGTTGAATCAATTCGTGCTCAATTCACGTTTCTATCGTGTAGGTTTTGCTACTAACAATTTATGTAGTTGTGGTCCAGGATATCATGATATCGAGCATGTTGTTTGGTAATGTAAAAAAATGTAATTAAAAATTGAACTGGCAGCTGATTTAGAGGTTTGAAAGGGTATACTCACACATGTCAGATCATGATAGTTTAGATAGTCGAGATCTTAATATTATGTTACCCATATACGTCTTCCTTAAAAGTAATAAAGTTATTATTTTGGCCGCTCCATTTCCCTGAATTCACTTGTCCGTTGCTTATTCCCTTCCCTATAAGTAAGCAGAACTTAACACCCGATGAGGTCAATTTACTACAGCAGCTACACGAACTTCCCAAGAGACTCACTCATGGACATAGTATACCTAATATACATTGCCTGGCAACCCTCTACAAACAATGTTCCGGATAATGTGGCAATGTAGTAGGAAATGCTGTTTTTATCCATAATACATTTCTGTTGTTTTTAGATCAATTAGGTTTATATCTATGTAGATCTAAACTATTTAGACTTGTGTTCAAAAATGCATCGATAAATGATGACTTCTTGTCCTCTTCTGCATAATTGAATAAAAAGATGTCAAGTGTGGCAATGACTTTAATGTGTTTTGTGCACATTTTTGAACATCGATATAAAAAAATCAAAAAGTGTCGAGTCACTCGTGTTAGAATGTGGTTCCGGATTCTACCTCATCCTACCCGTTACAACGATGTAAGTTAACACATAAAGGACCGCTCTCGAATTTTCTCGTTTTTCGCGTTCCGTCTGTTACGGTTGAATCACGAAATAACCTGTGTTTTCTACATATGATGGTTAAATCCTTGGTCTGCCAAGAATCTAACAAGGCCTACCGATGGCTCGCCTTCATCTCATCCACACCGAAGGAAGCGATTTCATTTCGGAAACCTAATTGACAAGTGAAGCGTACAAGTTTGCACCAAAACGCACCGTCCCAGGAGTATGTCTTACAGGTTTCTTTGTGGTCCTTAATATGTTAAAATAAGAAACTTTTTTTCCAGGACATCCATTTGATGTTTCAAAAGAATAAAAATTACAGGTTTCAGAACAATGAAAAAACTCAAATCAAATGCAGTTACTACAAACAATCACAGTCCTACGTCAAGTTCCCCTAGGCCCCATCTACTTTTTCACTTTAAGCTTTGCTCGGTTATCTTCAGTGACGAAAAAAATATAGGAGTTTGTGTCCAAGCCTCGACCGCATTGTTGACGTAGGACTACGCTGTTGTTTTATTCTATTCACTTGTATACAATTTCGGATATTGTTACAATTGGTAGTGAACACAGAGCTTAGAAACAAGAACGCAGCTGGAAAGTGTAACGCTTTCCATATTAGTAGTAGAAAAGGTAGTAGAAAAAGAATTGACTCTTTAGTACGTTATAGTTGAACTCAGTATCATCACCCTCAAAGCCCTAATTGTTCAAAAGAATAATTGTAGTTTGTATAAATTAAATAATTGTACTCTTTGAATACAATGTTTCTTTAAGTCTCGTATCATTTCCCGTATCACGTAACGCATCGAAGAGGAGAGTTGGAATGAGAACAAATTGAAATCACGGAGACGTTCAAGAATTATCAGCACTATTAAATCCGATGAATTTGAGAATTCGATAAGGGTCGAAACAGATATTATTTTAGAATGCGGCGAAACTTTAGAAATAACTGTTCAGTAGAATGCTTTAACAGAGCCGTATTTGTTCGTGTACATCTTTATCTCATATTGTATATTACACAGTAGCCATTTAGGCGTGAGAGTACTCCTATTCAATCGATTCACAACACTTGTCGCCTTTTTTCGGCGTAAGTATTTTTCTATTGTCCGAATGTCCACAGTTGGACTATACACTGCGGGACTGTTGATATGAGGTTTCCATTGTTGTGTTATTAATAGTACCAATTACCGATGCAGCAGAAAATTATTCATGGTCCCAATACATCGTTCTCCAATAAAGCGTTTGAGACCAAACATTTTTGAACTAACGCAAACGAACTCAATCGGACGCATGACTTACGGCACAATTCAGTAATAACAGTGAAAAACTATCACCACAAGCCTCTCAGCCTTCTTCCCGTGGCACGTGCTTGAGGTTCATAAAATATTCACGCGGTACCTTGAAGCCTAACAATGATGGAGTAAAACAAGAAGTACTTACAGACGCAGTGGAGGCAATAACGAGTCGTTTCGAATAAAAACACTCGGAATAGCGCGAACGTGAGTGGAATTCAACATCCGGTGACTCGGTTCGCTCTCGTGGCTTTCCGCGCTCAGGTTCATTGGGTCTTAATCGATGACAAGAATTCATTTGTGGAATGTACGGCACGTGTGGTCTGATCTAGTATTTCTGCGTGGATGGATAAAGTGTCCCCCGTGAAATGCCTTTCCGATTTTTTTCCACCCAATCGAATCCCCCCCCCCCCCAAAAAAAGAAGGAATACAAGCGTAATGGGAATACAATAAATTCGAACTGAAACCATCCCATTCCCCATCTCGAGCATCGTCTTAGACTATTAGCGGGAAGGCTACCGTTGCGTCGCGCTGATGGGCGACTTCCGCTGTTAATTAAGCTGTTTGAGAGATCACGATTAGACGGTTCGTAATTAATTAAATGTGTGCCTACCTGTCGTGTATTGTATCTGCCGTCATCCATCCACACGGGCAAAGACAGAGCGATGGTCTCTCTCTTGAGGGCCCTCTGCCTACGCTGCCGGATTTCGTAAAAAGGCCACCATTCCTGGCGCGTAACAACAAGAGCGGGAAAACGAAAACTTGACATGCTTTTTAATTACGCTTTCAACGTTTACAACAAGAAGCTTTCCTCGTCGAGTCGATCCGTCGTGAGACTGAGTGACAGAGTCGAGAGCCCGCAGCAATTGTTTTGGATTAAGATTTGTTTGTTGTTGTCGCTGAGCGTTCATCAAAATTGTGAGTTGTCGCTATCATTCGGTTGGGATCTTCGTGTTCCGGTGTATGACATTCAGGTTTGCTCGAGAGCAGAAACCATTCCACGAGCATAACGCGTTGATTTTGAAATTTTCGTGCTGTTGGTAATCTTTTAAAAGCTTGGAGATTACATCGTTTGATGGTCTCGACGACGATCGGACAGTTTTGTTTTTGTTCCATTGTTCGGAAATTCTTGCCACGACGCGGTGGAAAGTGCTGAACAACTTTTAAATTGCGTTATCAAAACGAGTGGAGTGGTCAAATCTTTCCACTCCAGACCAGAGCTGGTTATTATTGTTTCGCCATAATTCGTTCAACCGAACCCTTGAGAGAAGATTGAATCTGGCTTACGCGTTTTGATTGATTCAGCCGAACAAAGCAGAAGGGTTTCCATCGTTTGTACCGGGGCTTAGCTGGTACTCGAGTCCGGAACGGAATAGCTCTCCTGGAGCTGGGTTATGTGGTCAATTTGTCGCACCATATACGCTCGATAGAAATAAAATAGAAAAACAAAGTGCGCCATCGACATTTTGAGTAGATTTTTGAAACGATGTAAGATCGTTTTAAATTAACAATAAAGATTATATATTCACTTCACTACAATAGAACAAACTAATGGTCGCAAGTCTTACTACAGAAGAAGAATGTGTTAATTTCTACCTTTTTTAGTTTCGGTGTAATATCATTTTAAACAATTAGCGGTGAGCATGCAATTAGAATCCTCAAAAATCATGATTGTTACTCCACCGTACTAATGTTTCACCATAAACTCTTGGAATATTTCATACTGATACGTTCATTGGAGGAGTACTTCATTGCAAAACTGGTTGTAGTGTTGTCACATATTCATCTGTACTTGAAAAAGTAGAAACATATTTCATCTGTTCTTTTGCTTTCAAAAATTTGTACCATTTATGTTTTGTTGCATCCGAGAACTATTTTATTAGTATGATAAAATATCACTTAGGCTACAATTACTCATTTGTTTGATGATGATAAATTCATGCTAAACTTAAAAAAGCTTTCGAGCTGCCCCGCGTAGTTTAACACGTTGAGTGCCATGTCAGTCATCGGTGACTGACACCGAGCTTTCCGTTCAGGCCGTTTCAGTCACCGGTGACTGACAATATAAAATCTATATAAATAAAAATGTAAGGCAAAATCTGTTGGTAAGCGGAAAACCCGAAGACGGGATGGTCCGATTTTAGCCTCCTGTATTTTGTTGTATTCGTCTCTACCCGTAGATCAATATAGTGGAGAGAAAAATTGGAAAATTTTCGGAAAATCCTGAAGGAAGGTCGGAAAATTCGGAAAATTGAATTCCCACATGTTCGAAAATTACATCATAATAAGCGTTGTTAGTCCATTCGATGTTTGCGCTATCGAAATTGATCTTTGTTCGTAAGTGGAAATGGATTTTCAGGCGAAATAACGCATTTCCATATCTTATATCTATATAAATAAAAATGAAAGGCAAAACCTGTTGGTAAGCGGAAAACCGAAGAAGGGATGGTCCGATTTTAGCCTTCTTTATTTTGTTGTATTCGTCTCTTCTCGTAGATCAAAATAATGGAGAGAAAAATTGGAAAATTGTCGGAAAATCCTGAAGGAAGGTCCGAAAATTGCTGGCATACAAATGAAACACAAATTTCTTCATTACTCGAGAATTAATCACCCCCCCCCTCCCTTTCTAAGGGGGGGCTGCCATAAAAATGAAACACAAATTTCTGCATAACTCGAGAATTAATCAAGCAAATGAAACCCAAATTGGGCATGTGGAGGTTTTAGGGTGCAATAAATGATTCTATGGTGGTTAGATACTCCTCCCCCATCTCTAAGGTGGAAAATGAAAGACAAATTTCTGCATAATACTAAAACTGATTAAGCAAATGGAACCAAATTTGTCATGCGAATGTTTTAGGGGACACGAAACCATATCCACACTAGCACACAAAAATTCTCGTATGTGCCTTCTTTGTCGTAGCACAGTTTGATACAGAGGGATTCCTCTTTTTGTATCAAGCTGTGCGTGTATATGTGTGTGAAATCAGTATTCGGCATGAATGATATCCGTTCGTTGTGTTGTATTTGTTGGCTCGCTCGCAACTGTGGTTTCATTCCAGTCCATTTTTGTTTTTCGCCACCAGCTCTGAGAAGGGCCCTTGTGGAAAAAAACTCAACTTCATACTCGTCCTCCACATGTCTTGAGGAACAAAAACCACTCCCACTCGACGCTCTCCGGCAACGATGTTGCTGCGATGACCACGTTACGAGAAGTGGTGTGTTTTCAAATCGCGGGTGGCTTTTTTATGGCCAAATAAATAAGCGTTAAACGTTATTGACGCTACTGGTAGGTAAGCACACAAATCGTCAGATCAAATGTATGGGAAAATGTGAATGTCAACTAAAATCGCTTTTAGAGATGAACCAGCCTTTGGCTGAAAATCTCTTTAATAAAGAAAGAAAAAAAAAAAAAAAACTAAAATCGCTCGATTTTTGCAAGGAGCGAACACACGAGGCAACGTCAACTCTTGTAAATTCGCATCTTAAAACCCTGCAAAAGCTTTGAAATGCTCTAAGAGTTGTGTTTTGAAAAGAATCTGTTTCGCATTAACTGTTCATTATTTTAATTATTTTAATGGCAAGCAATTCGCACGTGTGGCATGTGATCGTCAACTTTTTTCACAAATTGGACTAGAAATGCTCAAATTTATGTTGCTTCTTTATTCACTTATTACAATCAATAAATACGAAACACAAATCCAAGTTTTCGGCAAGCGTAATATAATATTTTTTTCTGAAAGGAATAAGTAATTGGTTTTAATTTGTCATATCGATCATCTGAATCGGTTCTGTAGTTCAAAAGTTATGTATTTAAAAAAAATAGTTATTTTTGGGAAGAAGGCGAAAAAATTGATTTTTCGGACCACCCTAAAATGGAAATGGGCACCCTAATGAAAAAATAAAAAAACACGGGTATAATATTTTGCGATAAAGAACAAATATATCACTTTTCACGAAAATCCGATAACCACTATATCGGCAGGTCAGGAAAAATATCTATGTACTACGCACGACGAATAACGAAATGCATGACCGATCCGATTAGAATGTATTATAGCTGAGAGTTCACGTTTTTAGAATCACATCACTTACCACGGTGAATTCTAACTTTTGTTAACCATTCCCACTAACAACTATCCCTTCCATGATAAACGCTAGGGAACCACGCTATAGAGGCGACCCTTCAGGCCTTCGGGTGGCGAATATCATACTAACATTCCTTCCCTTCCCCTGGTGACTGTAAGGACGTGGCCGGCGTCGTTTTTGACCATTTAAAGCTCGAATCACCGAAAATTGCACAACGAGAATGATTTACTAGTCCCAAGTGTCATTCTGTGTGTTCTTTGTGCAATTTGGTTGGTTCAGGTCAATCACGGAGAGCAACTACGAATTGTACAGTCTACCCAAGCTCAAGCTCAAATCCGATAACCACTATATCGGTTTGACATGGAATTGCAATATAGATAGATTCTTATAACATCTGCGAGGAATCTCACGTTGTTTGTCCAATGCTATCAATTTTAGAAAGCTGCAAGAATGTTTATGTTGAAATGGCAGCAGAAGAAACTATCCGAACAATGGTCAGCGAAAGGCAGCTCATTTTTAGTGATATTTTTTGCAGTTTTTCGTGAAGCTGATCAAGCAAATGAGTAAAATATTCGATTTTGATGCTCAAAGACGCAGCAATCCCAGCAGAATCCCAGAAACTTTTCCAATTTAACAAACACAATTGTTGTGTTAGAGGCGTTTCCGGGGTTCTACGGTGGGAGTATACAAGATCTGGTTTACTCTATAAGGAAATCACAGTCTCAGAAAACGAGCATGCGCAGAATTGATGGAACAGAATTAGATGCATAAGATAAATAGATTTTTCTCTACAACGAATATTTTTGATAGAACATATTTTTGGTATGGGTTTTTGGAAAAAAAGTACAGATGAGAAAAAAAATTTATACCCTCTGGTACAGACGAAAATGTGACAGCACTGACCGCAACTATCTCCTTTGCCAAACACTATTTTTTATGCAGACTTGTCCCAAAACGCACTTTTTTATGCAGACTTAGACACGGATTGGATTAGAATTTCACAGAACCTTTGCTTGCCTTTCACTTAGGGTTGCCAACCATAATTCTAAAAAAATCAGGAAGAATGAGAATAAAAATCAGGAAAAAATCATGATAGCTCATATTGGGATGTCCGGAAAGTTCGTGTTGATTTATGGTAAAACAAAAGCATTATTTCTAGAGACAGACACTCATATATATATTCACTACAATCTTTCGCCATTTCTGCGTGGAAGCTTCAAAATTCTATCCTCACAGAACATGTTTGTGTCCTCGTATTTTTCTCGTATGTTTATGCTCAATTGAAGGAAACGAACTCTTTTTGGCCGATTTTTTCCATCGCAATAGTCGTATCTGCTAATGGTACACTCTCTCCAATCGATTTGGTATAAAATTGAGGTCCCGACAGCGTTCTGGAATCTTCTTTGACGTATGTTTCGTCATCCATGACAATGCATTGGTTGGGATTGTTCAAAATACGCTCATACCGCTGTCGAGCTCGTGTTTTAGCACGATCTTGTTGGTCCGGTGTTTGTTTGGCCACCTTTTTGCTTTTTATAGATCTTTAGACCATGTCTCTGTTTAATCCGCTGAATCATCCTGAATCATCCCAACACTGGTTTTGGCCTTCTTGGTCAAATCACGAATAGATGCAGCCCTGCAATTTACAACATTTTGGGTCCAATTCAGGATTACTTGGTCCGGGTTTTCATCCACTTCTGCTGAGATCCTTGAAAGAACACTCATTACCGAACTTTGCGACGATTCGTTTAGTACTTTCTGGACAAACTTTGAATTGTTTTGCTATTTTGTGGTATATATCATCCTTTTCGGTGCACCAATTGTACAGAATTTTCTTTTTTGTTTCAAAATCAATCCGCCACTTTTCAAAAACAACTTTATGACCGCGACTAAATGACTTGTATTTCGATTTTTGACATGTAAACAAAGCATGCTCTGATTACACGACAAAAAAAAGTTCACCCGATTGTGTGTAATAACGTGTTAAATGTTTAAGACTACTTCTCGATACACTCCTTATGACCAGTTGCATTTTCCTTTGTTTTAGTTGTTTTGATCAATAAATCTGGAAAATTCCGAATGGAAAAGTGCTCACGGAGAGAGAAGAATGACAAATCGATGCTTTCCACCAAAAAATGTAGGTATCAGAAAAATTGCTCGTAGAATTGGACGATCCCACCAGTTAGTGCTCGATTATTTGGCGAATCCTTAGAGATATGGTAAGAAGAAGAGAGTTCCACGTAAATCGAAGCTCTCTGACCGGGGTAAGTCGGGAATAGTTGGAGCAGCTTCTAATACCTCAAAATTGCATATGCAAATAAAGCTATCTTAAAATTTAAATATTTCCCGGGTGACAATTCGTCAAGTTTTGGTAAAAAAAGTCCTTACATAAAGAGGACTAAACAGGTTAAAGCTCCTATTCTTACACCATCTCACATCGGAAGACGTCTGAGTTTTACCAAAGCTCACATGAACCGACAGTGGGACATGGTATGTTATGACCAAGGATGGAAAACAAGGGAGCATGATTTGATTTACGATTAATCGCAAACTGCACAGATCGCAATCTGTGCAAACTTCGACTAACTATTAATCCTCACCCATCATAACCAAATGATTTTCTCTTGGTAACTCTGAGTTGACCAAAGCATTGCTAGACTGAAACTAGTTTGAATAATTGAGTTACTCTCCGTCCTCGTTTTGTTTACAACTTCTAACAAGAATTTGCTCCATGGGAATGAGTGTCTCTATGACGTACGCTTTACGATTCTCGCTCTCTCGTCCGGGCGTTCAATTTTCCTTTCCGAGTGCGTTTACTTCGATGAAACTGGGTAAAATAAAAAAATTGTAATGGGTTGTATATCTAGGACACGACCGCAGTTTTCGACGTAGAACTACGGAATTATATTATTCATTCCACTTGTTTATCACTTCGGATATTGTTTTAAAATGCATCGAAATTTTTGTAACATCTCTTTAGCTATTTAATTTCTTATTATTTCAGTAGACTCGAAAGAGTCGAGTAGAGTCGAAAGCTATCAGCACTTCTCGTTTATTTGGTTCAACTCGCATCTGACTTTCTCCTTTCCACTCAGATATCGATCATGAACTATGAACCCTTTTGCTCCTACATTCCGCTTGAGATGTGATCAAACCCCATAGCATGCAACAGTAAGGTTACCCTGCTGGAATTTGAAGCATACTTTCATGAAATATACGTTTATCTAAATAAATGCAGTGTATATCTATATTCCGAAATTCTGGATACTCTTCCATATCTGCACTAGCACAAGAAAATTCTCGTATGCTGCTCTTCTTTGTCGTAGCACACCTTGATAAAAAGGGGTTCCTCTCCTTGTATCGAGCTGTGTGTATGTGTGTGAAATCAGCATTAGGCATGAATGACATCCGCTCGTTGTGTTATGCTAGCTCACTCGCATTTGTGTTTTCATTCTATTCTATTTTTGGTTTCTGCCTCTAGCCCTGAGAAGGGCTCTTGTGGGAAGCAACTCCACCCTCTTGTCTTGAGAAAGGCACTCGATCCGTCACCGTTCAGCTCGTCCAGCAACGATGTTGTCCAGTCGATGTCCACGTAAGATGATGGTGAGGCTTCAAATCGCGGATGGCTGTGAATACTCATACAACTCAAATGGATAATGATTCTCTGCTATCACAAAGCTGAGAAATTTTTTGACGTTTTGTTTTTCTATTGATTGAGGGTCTGAAATTCAATCGAATTCGAAAGGTGTTTCGTGAAGTCACTAATTGAATTACTATTGGAAAAATTATTTGGAGAGAACTGTGAATGTTCAGAATTATATGAATTATTGGTATCTAAAAACGATTTTGGGCGGGATGAGATTCGCCCAAATCTGCTGGTAATAAAATTAATCAATTGCATCCATTACCCGTCTGCTGTTCATCGGGTGGGAGACGACAGCAAAATAAAATCGACACGAGACTGAGTCAGCCACTCACTGTGGACAATGCAATAGAGAATTAAAACTCCCTCGACGAGTGTCGTAAGATTTCAGTTGATCGTCTTTTGTTACACTTTCCGATCAAGAACTCATCATCCGCTCTATGGAATGGGATTAACCGTTTGTGGCTTGCACTCACGATAAAACTTGAGTAGTAGAAGTAATGTTTCGAGAGTGCAAGCAGTGGGGATTCCGCTTTCACATTGCTTTTTTGAGATCTTGGTAGCTCACCGTTCCAAGTATTCTCTTTGTGTACATATGAAGAATAAAAGAGCCTCGCCTGCTGGGGGTGATTTAAAAATATCCGACTAGAGGGATATACTTATTCATTGATCGTTGAATGTGATTTTTTACCATCCCTGGTTATGACAAAGAATGTTTCCAAAAGAATACATTTAACGAAAAGTTCTTCAATGTATAGGTTATCTTCAGTGACGAAAAAAAGTTCAATTTAGATGGTCCTGATGGTTTCAACTTTCTCCATAACTACAAAATTTCTCCATAACTCAAGAGCTAATCAAGCAAATAGAACCAAATTTGATATATGAAGGTTTTTGGGGGCAATAAAAGATTTTATGGTGGTTCGACACTCCTCCCCCTCTCTAAAGGAGGTGGTTTGCATAACTCGAGAACTAATCAAACAATTAGAATAATGATGAGTTTTGGTAGAGAAACTAGGAATTTTATAGTAAAAGATAATGTTAAAGGGTCGATTAGAAATCAATCAATGAACAGCTATTGGACCCGCTTAATAAGAAAACGTGAATGTTTGAAAGTATTGATAAAAAATAATTAATTTTGGGCGTGACGAAGTTTGCGGAGTCAGCTAGTGGTCTTATAAAAACTGGACAGCTGAAATGATCATATCATAATAAACAACTGAAACTTTTGAACGAAATTGACGTTAAATATACTTTATTCCAAGCATGCAACAATGTATGAAAATATCTTGTTGAAATTCTAACTGTTTGTATTACAACTTATAGAAGTTGGACAGAGTATATATCTTTAGTTTAGACGTAGTCTTATGTCAAAAACGTGCCAAGTTTAGTTTTACTGTTTTGTACAATTATGACGATGTTACGCATATTCGCCAGGATCTAAGATTGTAAAAAGAAAATATAATCCGGGCGTTAAATAAAGCTAAAGAAAGCTCATGGATTATGCACCATTATTGCGCCTTATCTGAACCATGTGCAACTTTTTGATTGGTTTAAATAAATATCCTTTAACAGCCGTTTTTTATCGGTTATAGCACAGGTTATCTTTGGTCGATAACAGAAGATATATTCTCTCGCTGATAATATAATGAACAGCTTGATTCAGTAAGCGACATCGGGTTAAATTTCGAGTACTACACTGCTGTTATTCGCATAGTTGTCCCATGTTCCAAAACCAGCAACTGAGAAAAAAGCCTTCAAAGTCTTCTGCATATTTGTCTTCCAGATTAAGCATTTCAGTTTAGCAATACATCGGGTTTTTTATAAGCCCTAAACTATTGTTTAATGAAATGTGACAAGATCCCCTCACTTGAATCAATCAAGTTTGATACGGGCTTGAAATTCATGGTGGAACAGTCATGCCTAGAATATCAACATGGGACAATTGAGATTGATATTGTTTTTTAAACAATGGGAACAAACAATAAGTTTGTTGTGTTTTTCTAGAAGATTATGGATAAAAACATCGTTTTATGAAGAAACGAGAAAATTGTAAAAAAATAACATGGGACAACTATGCGTAGAACGGCAGGACACATGTACAAAATGAGTACGAAATTGCTTTCCAAAGACGAGTTCCAAAGAGTGTTTGTCCATACATAACATAAAAACGGTGCTCAATACAATTATTCTCGAGGCACCCCGCCATACACACATAATTGTCCGGCCCCGGGGACGAACACATTATCGACACTAATTGACACTATCTGGTTGAAACTGTAACATAACCTTTTAATTACCATCCCACCTCTGTTCCCGGCTTCGGTCAGTCCGTTTGTTATCTGCGAGGATATTATAACCACCAACAAAAACGGCGTGTGAAAATGTGCGCAATTTTTTGTTTCGTTCCTCTGTGTTCCTTCTAAATAAATAAATCGGTTCCGAACGTAATCGGCAAGATTTATTGACTCTCTCTCTCCTGCTGCCCATACTCGGAGATATGCATCCCCAAATGGATGGAAAAATGATCAAGGCAAAAGCGCAAAATAAGACGTGTAGGAGTCCACGAGAGCGAAGCGGCGGACCATTGGAACTGAGACCCGCCAGTCGTCTTGGACGTGTCTCCGGTGGACCAAGTTTTGAAATCTTATCGTTTTGCACTCGCTTTGCTCCAAGCGAATGGTGTTATCAGTCAGAGGCGCAATAGGGATGATCAGCACGGGAAATTAAAGCAAAATAATTTGACCACCAAAATATCAGCGATTCGATTCGAAACCCATGTTACGCACTTTAAATCAATTCCATTCGATTCTGCGCTCAGATAATCTAACCGGTCATCTCTATTGGCTCGAATCATTGCGATTCACTTCGCACTGTCATCGGCATCCGAGAATCTTCATCTCCCAAACAGCCCCAAAGGACGGTGAAAAATAAGCAGATAAATTTAGTAAATAAACAGCAGTTTTCTGCGATCGTTTGTTCCTTCGCGAATTCGTGGCCGAACCGAAGGTTCGATTGCTTTCGGAGTGTTGTAACCATTTGCCGTGGAACTCCGTGTGTTTGCTCAAGAGAAACGGGAAGATACCCGTGTGCAGGAATCGCTTTTATTTATGGCCGTTGATGAATTTAAATGTGAGATCGATAAATAATAATTTTTTTTCGCTTCCCATTCGTGGGGTGAGCGAGTATGAAGCAAAAAGAAAAATCGGAAAGAGTTTTAGCAGATAGTGTAAAATGAAATTAAAGAATTGCCGTCATTTGCGGGAAAATGAGTTCATTTCGTTGGGGCACAAATACGATTCCTCTTCGGGGCGATTAATCGGTGGATGGGTCGGTCCGGGTTGCATAAATTGCTCCGAACGGGGAGAGGACAGAGGGATTGCGCCCGTCGTATCTGTGCTCTTCATCAGCTTTGTGGGGTAATGCTTTATGTTGATTAGCCGGTGAGTGATCGTTGTGTACAACAAACAGATAAATGGCATATATTTTCTGCCGGTTATTATATTGATTACCACAATAACCGTGAGAGTGTTGGAATTTTGATTCAAAAGTTTTGTCCCTTTTTCATCTACACTCGACAAAAAATAGAGAAACAGAGGTTCTGGATACGCCCTTATAAAAAAACAGTCGTAATTAAATTTTTTTAACTAATAATGGAAATTGTGATTTTGGGTAGCTTCCACCTTATGTACAACGTTTAAAGAATGTGGAGGCGATCTGGCGTAGTGGTAACATCCATGCTACTCACGCTCAAGGTCACGAGTTCAATTCTCACTCCCGACATTCTTCCAAAAATGGAAGTAGAAGTGACGAACCAGCCAAATGAGTTGAAAGGCACTATAATACAGATAAAAAAAACCTTCAAAAGAAATCGACTATTTTTCGACTGATTTGGCGTAGAATTGCTCTATATATTTATAGTATAAATTTGAAAAATAAGTATCATGGAAAAATTTAAAAAAATGCGATATTCCCTCGCATTGTACGAACGAATATATTGTGCAACCAGCACACCTTCTCGTGGCCACGGTTGTTGATCTACAGAATCAGAATTTATTTGTCCTGGAAGAACAATTTACTACACGTGGCGCTGGGACGCCACTTGATTCATTCACGTTTTTGACAGTTGAAAATATGACACCAACATCATATGAATACAACTTAGCGGCCCTAAATCCTAATCTTGAATTAGTGCGTGGGGTATAATTTTTCATTTGCAAGAGAAATTGCAATGCTCTCTGTTCCACGAGTCAGCTCCTGTGGAGCTTCGTTTCATTTTATTTACATCAAATCTCCTGTACAACCCCGCCGGCTAACTCTCCGAAACAGCACACGCTCCAATAATGCTCGGAACTCAAACTTCTCCCCCTGCCAGAACCATTTCATAATCGCCTACGCGTGCTTTTCCGAACGGTTGCTCTTCAAAGGCTCCAAGACCGTAATGGAAATAATGCGTTAATGTTTTTATATAGAATCTGCTGGTCTGGTGGAGGAGTAAGGCTGTGCGTGTGAGACCGAGACCGACAAGAACAGTGCATATGATATTTATAACACCGTCTGTACCTCTGTTTCTGGGAAGTTATCTTCACTTTATGAACAAAGGCATTTTCTATTACCGAATTATTCTAATAGACCAATGAGTGATTAGAAAAGTTTGTAGGTTCGTAAATGTTCACAGTTGTTACTATCAAATAAAATATATAATTTTATATTCACAGCTTATGTGCTTTATTTTTAATTTTTATGGTTTTCTCATACAAATGAAACACAAATTTCTGCATAAATCGAGAACTAATCAAGCAAACGAAACCAAATTTGGCATGTGGAGGTTTTAGGATGCAATAAATGTTTCTATGGTGGTTCGACACTCCTCCCCCCTCTCTTAGGGTCGGCTGTCATACAAATGAAAAATAAATTTCTACATAACTCGAGAACTAATGAAGCAAATGGAGCCAAATTTGGCATGTGAAGATTTTAGGGGGCACGAAACGTTTTTATGGTGGATAGACACTCCTCCCCTCTTTCTAAGGGGAGAAGAGGAGAGGGGTCTGTCTTTATTCTATCATGTTTTCTGTATCAAACATTTATTTCATGTGACGGAGAAACATGTTATTTGCAAGAGGTTGAAAAATCTTGAACGAGAATTGTGTCTACAAATAATCTGATATTATAATGATGAGTTTTGGTAGAAGTAAATTCAACGGGGTCGAGTAGAAGATCAATCAATGAACAGTTCTGCGATTGGACTCATGAACTTGCGCTTAGTAAGAAAACGTGAATGTTTGAAGGTATTGATAACAGAAAACAAATTTTGGGCGGGACGAAGTTTGCCGGGTCAGCTAGTATATTATACAAATGCTTACCTGTATTTGTGAGTCATGGCATTTTCTGTTATTTTTACGCTCAAATAATGTAATAAATCGGGATCATAAAACATGAGCTTAAAATCAATTTTGGGTGTACTTTTGAAAGGGGCTATGCACATACCACGTGGACAACTTTAGAGGGGGTAGGGGTTACAAAAATGTCCACGCTTGTCCACGGGTAGGAGGGAGGGGGTTTAGATAATGTCCACGTGGAATCGGTAAATATTTTTTATGTAAAACATTCATGTTTTTAGTCAAAATTGAATGAGATCTGTTCTGTATTTACAAGAATTTCAAAAATATTCGCCCACCCTGAGAATTTTGTATTCATCAATAAAAATACCAAGTTGCCTGAGAGTGCTGCCTGGTCAAACATCTATATTTTTTCATAAAACTGGACTTCGTCCCTGAAATGTATATTCTGATAGAAACGCACATGAACTTGGATCGAATAATTTATTTCAATCGGTAACAGAGGCCCATGGATTCTGTCAGAACAAAGACTCCCAAGGACACAAAAAATGTTGGAATCTTTGTAGTATTGAAAATCACGACATAAGTGCGGGTTTCTATTCAGTTTCCGCTTTTGATTATAAAACTGCTTCGTTTCTATTTTACGAAATCTCTACAGGTTTTCCGAAAATTGAACCGAACAAAAAAAAAATCTTTCATATTTGCAGTGGCATAGTGTACGTAGTGTAGATTTAAAAAACATCTCCGATGTTTGGAAAAATGGAAGACAAACCACAAAATATCAAATATCGCAAGTATCTAATCTCTCTCTAGAGATGCAAAACGAGTTCATTGAAATCCTGATGGGTCATGTAAAGTAGGAAATAGTTTTGTATAATAGATCATCGAAACAATATGGGATTATGTTCGACAGTACTCCTGGTTGCATCGCACAATTATCGAATATTTGAAATTGTCCCACACGTCAAGATTGAAAATGGTATGGTCTATGTAAAACAATTTTTGTTTAGATGGGAAATTAGACTGCTGATTTGGGTAACAACCTCCTTCATCAACTGTCGTTTTTTGTGTCTTCTTCAAGATCCACTTGACGAGAACCCACTATCTCTCTAGGGAGCTCTGAGGTTTTGTGACGATTGTAATCTTCGAGCACCCCAATCAAGTTCTTAACGGCATACAATTCGATCGCCTCCAATTCACGATTCAGCCGAAAAGATCATTTAACGATTACGGGTTCGCTGCTGAAAGGAAAATTCGTCATCAGATGAACAAGCTAGGCGGAAGAACTAGACTAAAAATGACTAAAAAAAATAAGGCGTGAATACTGGAGTACTTCGTCGTTTTTATCGGAAATACAAGAGCGGTCAAAATCGTCCAAAGAAGTAGCCGAAATTTTTGAAGCAATTCAAGCTCGGCGCATGTTATTAACATCTGACAGTGAACTAAAAACGTCGATTCTGCAACTGGAAAATTAATCTCTTCCAAATTCACCTGACAAATTTCATAAATATTTCAAATTTCAAGGTCGTAAATTTAGTATATGACTGTTTTGTAAGTTTGGTCATTACAAAACAAGTGATCGCAAATTATATTAACACCATCACTTTAACATATTGCGGACCGCCCATGAGTTTTCTCTCGTTTCGCGTTTCGTTGGATGACATCGGGTCTAGCTGAAGCGTTCTTTTCTAGACCTGAGGCTAATACCGTGAACATTCATTAACTATGCGAAAAGGGAAAACCAGTTATCGACATTCGCGTTTTAACTGGTCCGGCATGTTAAACGTTAAATAAAATCGAGGGGAACTTCAATAAATTGTTTGATTCGCGTTCATCATGAAATTGGACAAACAAAAGGATTCCAATGGAAGTTTCGCATTAAGTGCGACAACAGGTATAAAATATAATTTGAAGAAGATAATGTCAATTTTCATAACATTTCAAATTACATTCGAATGCCCCTCTCAGCAAACCTTCCATTTGAATATGGCGTCGATTGTTTACGAAATTCTGCTTTTTAACTTGTCCAAGGGCCAGTGAATCCACATATAATATGGATAATATGAATAAAACATGGAATAGAAAATAGAATCAAACTTGAAATAAAATTTAAGCGAAAAAATAGAATTTTCTTGATTTTTTTTTCAAAAACTGTAGGAATGTCCACGTGAACAACAGGGGAGGGGTATAAAAAATGTCCACGCTTGTCCACGGAGGGTGAGGGGGTGTCTAAAATCATGCTTTTTCTGTCCACGTGGTATGTGGACAGCCCCAAAGTCGAAAATAAGCTTTTGAAACATTCTGTTGAGATAATGATATATACATCATACATCACATCAGCTTTAAGCCTTCAGCTTTTGGAATATTTTACGAACATATTTTTATCTTGGTGTGTAGGTTTAGTGGATAAAAATATCGAAAAGAAATAAAAAATCGATTTCTTTCTGTTTTTATGGAAATTTTGTAAATTTACCCAATATTTCGCTAACCAGCTATATAACAAATTCTATTGAACTTGTTAACCAGTTTTCATTTGGTACTAACAACATTCATAGGTACCAAATGAAAGCTGGTTGATAAGGATAATTGGATTTGCTATTGACTAGTTTGACAAACAATTGTGTTAATTCACAAAATTTCTGTAAAAACAGAAAAAAATCGATTCTTCTCGATATTTGTGTCCACTACATCTACACACACCAAGATAACAATATGTTCATGAAAACCTTTGATGATGAATAATTTAATAACCAATGATCGCAAAGCGAACCAAAAGGTAGTTTTGAAAACTCAAATAACTCTGTGCAAGTTTTATTTATTGCTCTGACGAAAACAAATTTATTTAATTTTTTTTGCATCAATTATTACAAAGTAACAAAAAACGGGATTTTAGAAAATATTCTGTAATTATGCAAATATTTCAGTAAGTTTTAATATTGGCAGCGAAACTCTTAGCCTAGTGTACCACCACGTTTCATATTGATACGTTCAGCCGTTTTTTTTTTTCAATCGATCGATTGAACTTCAGAGTAAATTAAAAGAGCACTTCAACGCAAATTGTACCAGAAGTTCATAATGCTATGCGTACTCTTTCGTTTTCATACGTATGCAGGTTCTAGGATTGATGTGATACTATTCACACGTACACATACGCATTCTTACATATACATGCACTCCTCACCCACAAACTCATGAAAACGAAAGTTTATTAAATTATTCATCGCCAAAAAACGAAGAGGAAATTTCCTACTCAACTAAAACTATCTCTGTGTTGAATGATCCTACAGACACGTTAAAGGTACCAAACGAAAGCTGGTTGATAAGGATAATTGGATTTGCTATTGACTAGTTTGACAAACAATTGTGTTAATTCACAAAATTTCTGTAAAAACAGAAAAAAATCGATTCTTCTCGATATTTGTGTCCACCACATCTACATACACACACACACACACACACACACAGATAACAATATGTTCGTGAAATTCTCCAGAAGCTGAAGGTTTAAGGTGAAGGTGGAAGGAAGCCATTGTAGCAGTATAGGTAAAACCACGAGTAAATATGGGGTAATAGTGTTTGCGAAAGAAGAGCAAAGCACACGTAAATGGATCAATTCACTTATCAGACTGTGTGGCGCTTCACTGACACGAGTCTTAGAATACATTAAAAAAAAACAATTCAATACTGAAGTAAAATGTGTGAACGGTGTGTTCCGATGAACAATTGCAAATATAAACATATTTAGAAGGTGTATTTGCATATGAAGTAGAATTCTGATTGTACGCGTGCGTAACATGAGCAAATTTATAAGGGGCCGTCCACATACATACCACGTGGACAGAAAAAGCACGATTTTATACTACCCCCTCCCCCTCCGTGGACAAGCGTGGACATTTTAGTACCACTCCCCCTGTTGTCCACGTGTACATTTTTCCTTATTTTATTAGAATAATTTAGGGAATGGCTTGATTGCGCATAAAATAAATTTTAATTCTTTTTAAGTTTATTTTGTTTCAAATTTTACTAGCTGTACCCTGCCACGCTTTGCTGTGGCATAATGAGGTTTTTTGACAGAGAAATGAGTAGCAAAACGAAGCATTTGTTTCATTTGAGTTTAATTTTGAAATACTTGTAATACTTTGTTTTTCTATTACCTGCGAAGTTATAAAGCCTATCTGATTTGCCAATACGGAAACATGCAAAATACAGTTGAACAATTCGCATCCGAATATAAATTACACAATTCTGAAGACATATCTTGAGCAACGCCAATCGAATAAAAATGAACGGATTTGAAATCCTTATCAGATACTTTTATTCCGGTCACGATTTTTTAACACTTACAAAGAAATGTGTTGCTATCACACATATTCAATATACTCACAATATTCAATATTCAATACTAGAAGGTTAATTTACGTTCACAGTTTTGTTTCAGCAGTGTGCTTATTCCATCTGGATATCTTAAAGCTTCGTAAGACGTTGGCAGTAGCAGCAACAATCTTTGAAGTGGATTGTACAGGGTTTTCCATTTCGGGCTTCGAAAGTATACAGCCCTGCGCTGACAACCGTTTGACATAGCTGTCAACCAAAGCGTCATATCGTTAGTTGAATGTCTGCCATTTTACAATATGGATCGTTTTAGCATCGCACAACGTGTTAATTTTGTTAAATTATACTATAAAAATGATGAAGAACCGGCAAATGTTTTTCGAGCATTACGGACGGATTTTGGTCGTCATGGACGGCCTACAGAGCACACAATCGCTAATGTAGTGCGTAAATTTGAACAAACTGGATCCGTAGCGGATATTGTGAAACCTGTGCATCATCGTAATGTGCGTTCGGCCGAAAATATTGCTGCTGCTGCTGCCAGGTTGGAGGATGACCCGAATGTTTCGATTCCACGGCGTGCTCAGCAATTGGGCTTGTCAAACACATCATTGTGGCGAATTTTGCATTTGGACTCGCACCTACATCCATATAAAGTCCAACTGGTACAAAAATTAGAGCGTGGTGACCATGGAATGCGTCGGGCATACGACGATTGGGTGAACGAACAACAGCAGCAAAATGCTAAATTTTCGCATCAAATTTTCTTCAGCGATGAGGCACATTTCGAGCTCGGTGGCTATGTGAACACCCAAAATTTCCGTATATGGGGCTCAGAAAATCCACACGTGATTGTTGAGAGACGATTGCATCCGCCAAAAGTCACTGTTTGGTGCGCTTTATGGTCTGGTGGAGTCATCGGGCCGTATTTCTTTGAAAATGAGGACGTCGAGACGGTAACTGTGAATGGTGAGCGCTATGGCCGCATGTTAACCGTTTTTTTTTGCCACAAATTGAAGATATGGATACGGATGACATGTGGTTTCAGCAGGACGGCGCCACGTGCCACACAACACGACCGAACATGGCCATATTGCGAACGAAATTTGAGGGACGCATAATTTCGCGTTTTGGTGATGCCGATTGGCCGTTCAGATCATGCGATTTGAACCCGCTGGACTTTTTTTTGTGGGGTTATGCAAAAGACCGTGTCTATGCCAACTCTCCGCAAACTCTTGAACATTTGAAAGACAACATTCGTGAAGTTATGTCCGAGATACCGCCCCATATGTGCCGAAAAGTCATCGAAAATTACCTGTTCCGGATCAAGGTGTGCGAGGAAGCCCTAGGTGGACATTTGAATGATGTTGTATTTCACACATAATGGCATAAACCAAATTTTAATTTGAAATAAAAGTTTCATCGAAATTCGAATTCTAAGCGTGTTTTATTTCAATTTACTTTCGGAATTTAAAGTTGGAAAACCCTGTATATTGTGTTATAATCCATTAGTGCCGAACTTTTCGAATTTCTTTAGCGCACAAAAACGAACAAAACGATTTTATATACATAGATTTTTTTTTGTCAATTAAAAAGAGTTTCAAGAAAAGATAAAGCCTTTTTGGTTTGCTTTCAAAGCTTCTATATGTAAAAAAAATATTCCCAATAACAACTCAATCAACCTGATTATTTCGCTTCCATTTGATTCAGAGAAAGTTTCAGTAAAAATATTTACTACTGAGGTATTCTCTATCGAATGAAAAATTTCTCCTTTAATCTTAAACTCATAAAATCACTCTAAACTTTCGATGTCGCATTTTGCCCTGTTATTTTTATTGTCATGTGTAGTTCTTTGCCCACATCGGAATACGATCGGTCACATGAAGTGTTGTGTCATTTACACACTCGATTCACTTTTAGTCGCCAGCGTAATACGAAACCTTTTTCGCAATAGTTCAGGGAATTTTCAGAGAGTACTAATAGCGTAAATATTTTCTATTAATTTATTTTTTCGACTGCTTATTGACCATTCTGCATTGAGTGTCTAAGTAGCATTTTACGCAAAATTTCCTTATCTTTCGAATGAACAGTATAATTATTCTAAGTAGCGTGCTTTCTATACCCCCTCCCCTCCCTAAAGTCGTCCACGTGGTATGTGGACAGCCCCTAACATATGCGAATTGGGGCTCTTTTGGTTCTTCCGTACAGTAACTTGATGTTGATAATTCCTTAATATTTTCCTTCGTTGATCGTATTGTTTCAAATATTCTCGTGGAAGAGCCGAAATAATAACGATGTTTTCACCAATACAAACAAAACCATTGCGGAAAATTGAAAAATGAAAATTTAACTTTCAGAGCACTAGCTCGAGTTTTCCGACGTTTTTCACTATACAGTGCGACGGCAGATTGAAATTTATTATCTTGTGAGTAATCGATTAGAGTTTGGTTGATATTACTTGATGGGAAATGTACGAAAACGATCATTTTCTACGCACTGTTTCGCAAAATTATTGACCTTCGGGCGAGGGGTGAGGAAGGGAGATGAAAGAAATGAGCGCCGTTGTGGCAGCCATTTGTGGCTTTCTTCCACCTTCACTTTAAGCTGGTGATGTA
This sequence comes from Toxorhynchites rutilus septentrionalis, assembly GCF_029784135.1. NCBI lineage: Eukaryota > Metazoa > Arthropoda > Insecta > Diptera > Culicidae > Toxorhynchites > Toxorhynchites rutilus. The sequence continues at coordinate 154,015,839 of NC_073744.1, forward strand.
TATATCATTATCCTAATAGAATATTTCGAAAGCTTATTTTCAACTTTCAAAAGTAGTGGGAGTACGATTACGAGTTTGAGTCACTGTATATGCTTGCTATCTGTTTTGATGCCATATTTTTCCACCTCCTTTCGCTTGGAGCTAGCACCACCCATCCCCGATCAAATTTTCACCATTCCTAGAGCTCGTCGGTCCCTTGCAGCCATACCAGCTTCTGACAGTTTGGTTGGTACGATACGAGGCTGCGGAAATTTAACCAAGCGGCTGGAATGTCTTTCATGTTTCTACCGCTGTCTAAACAGCGAAGCTTCCAAAATCAGTGTGAGCGGTTCATGTCATTTCATTTTTGTTCTGATATAAGGGTGGCAGGTTTGGTTGGACGGACTTTGAACTAGGTGCGTGAGCATGGCGGTGATTGGTGCTGGTGGTGGTTTGAAAAAAAACTGCTTAATATTTAGCTTAACGTTTAATTATTCTTTTTTTTTATCCCATTTTTTCTATTTATTAGGCTCATTAGCATTTTAGCTGTAGCAGAGCCGGGTTTTAATCGTGTACATGTACATATGTTTATGGTTCTATAAATTGTAAATTACAGTGTAGTAGTAGCCATTTGGCGTTAGGTTTTCCGTTCCATTACATTGTGGTAAATTACACAATAGTAGCCATTTAGGCGTAAGGATATTCTTTCTGTTCTTACATTGTACAGCAGACCGGGCAGCGGAGACAGTTGATACTGATCATTGTCGAGTTATTAATAGAACAGCATGTTTCTTGCAGAGCAGAGCAGTTTTATGGATGAATCGATCTTTGTTCCACCGTGGATCGATCTCCATCGCTGATGATTGTTGCGTGGACGTAGTTATTCTATAACAACACAAAGATTGCCAATTGAGGGCCCTGAGTTCGAAATCACGATCGATCGCGAACGCGTAACCAAGTGGCTACGAAAACCCCCTTTAATTATTCTTAAACTCAATTTATTTCTCAAACAATAATCTAGTGATTGTGAATGTGTAGAATAATGGGTGTCAATGTAGCGATATTGAACATAAACATAAAGAATGGTGGCTGCCATACAAATGAAACACAAATTTCTGCATAACTCGAGAACTAAGATTAGAACTCGCATAGATTTTGGCGAAATTTACGACATAAAACATTAACATCAGAAGAGAAGTCAACTTATTATTTACTATTGAACAGAAAAATCCCAAACGCAGCAATGTTCTTCAGACAGGGTCGAACAGACAATGAAATGTGTAACCTTTGCCAGAATGAAGTTGAAGATCTTGAACATATGTTTTCTACATGTATACGTGTGCAGCACCTGTGGAATCACCTTCTAGCGAAATTGGGGGCAATTTTGAATCGAAGATCAAATTTTCAAATGTTCCTAATTCCTGAATTAAAAGGTGTAAATAGAGATTTAAAAAATAAGGCTCTGAAAATGTTTATTGTATACGTAAACTTTGTTCTAGATGTCAATAATGTTCTCACAGTAGAAGCACTTGATTTTAATCTAAGTTGTTATTGTTTTTAGATGTATAGTTAAGCGAGTTCCAAATAAACGTTTTTATAAAAAAAAAGTAGTGAAACTAGGGATACTACATCTCTCCCGCCTAGAACAGCTTTTACTATATTATTATATCAAGAATTGTCCCGACATTCTATCATTGCAACGATCTTTTTTACAAGATGGCGGTACTACTGAATTAGTTAATTCTGCTGGAGTACGAATACACAATAACACTTTACGGATGATATTTCAGTCTTGGGTGTCCCTTAAGTCGATTTAATCGACGCACTGTCGGCACTGTGGATGGTATGATTGGAATAGAGGGATGGATCAGCAAGATTCGAATAACGAATTTGATTTGTTGGGACATTACCGTCGATACTTATCAGGAAAGTGAACGGACTTTTTTCGGATCATTTGCAATATAATTGCTCTTTAAGGTGGCTCCGATAAAGTACCTTGTCACCAACGTTATACTTTGCAGTGGATTTCGATGGTTCGGCGAATTCTAGAGTGATTAGTTCTTTCGGTTAAACAGAAGGTTTAGTGTGTGTACTCTCAATTTCAATCTTTCGCGGATTAACGGTATTGACTAACGTTCTTAAATACTTCTTAAGAACATCTTTAACTGTTCTTACGCCCCTCTCGGCCAACCCGTTCGATTGAGGGTGATAGGGTGGTGATTTTAAAACTTTAACACCATTTGCTTCAAGAAATGCACAATAATATTCTGAATTGAAGGGAGGGTCATGATCCGTAACAATCACATCAGCAATTCCAAAATATGCAAAAAAAAATGATTCAACTTGCTCAATCAACTGAATACTGTTACTTGATTTTATCAATCGACCATCAATGAATTTAGAAAAGACATCTACTATGATTAAAGCAGTAACGCCTTTAAAATGAAACAAGTCTATATGGACCCGTTGGAATGGACGATCACACTTTTTCCAAGAAGATTGGACTATTTCACGAGGACCTGTCTGCAGAGCTGCGATTTGTCGTGAGAATCAAGTGATGGTACTCACACAAAGATAATCAACAAATTTTGTACTACGATTATCTTTGGTGACCATCCCAAAGCCAGTTCAATAGTGTGAGAAGAGTATTATCACAACACTAACACATGGTGAGCTTCTACTTGACAGTAGAAATCCGAGCTCTTTGGTGAGTATCCTGTTGTTGAAATGTCAGAATAGTGCGACACTCAAAAGTCTAGCTGATGGTTTGGTCAAGACGGGTCTATGGTACTAGGTGAGGCCGTTTCGTCACTAACTTGGTTAGGGGAGCGGTATATGAAAACAGCACGGAAGAAAGTAGAAGGGGAATTATTTGCTTGTAGCGTGAAAGAGACAGACTGATCACGAGCGAGCTTCGGCAATAGCGTATTGTGTTTTGTTTACAAACAAAACACAGTAGACTTCCAAGATGGCTGAAGAGTGGTTTTAGCAAGTTGGCCCACCTTAGTATATACTTCTAGGCGCCTTGGGTTTGGTGTTTGGCGATATTCACAACATTCGCCTCTTTGTGTTCGTTCTTTACGACCAGGGATGCCAGATGTGAATATACAGTTTTATTTTAAATATAATTTGAAGAATATTGTATTTTCAGGCATGTATTTTCTTTTCATCTTTTCAGATGGCCTTAATATTTTTAGTGGCACTTCGCCGACTCTACGTAGTATTACACGTGTCATTTGTATTAGTACTTAGTTTGTGGAATGACACGCCTTGACTATCCCCTCTATTGCGGATCCCGATCGGGTTTGAAATTAGCAAAATAATGCATTTTGAAACCCGTTCGACTTCGATTTTTTTTACCAAATTTGTTTCTCATCATTGCAACGGTGCTAAATTTGTAGACATGTTCGCAATTTTACTGATGTTTGATGTCCTGCCTATCCTGTTGCAGACTTATATTTTCAGTTACTGGCTGCAGGTATATGGTATTTCTACTCTTTATGACTTGATTCCCTGCGCTAACAACCCCTTTTTCATACATTACTTTGCTATTCTCGCGGTTACAAAAATATCTGCCATTTATACACATCAAAATTTCAATTTTTTGTCGAAGACTTTCAAAAAAAAAACATCTGGCATCTCTGGAGGTGATGACATTTAGAGCCCCCGCTTACTACAGACTTTTTTTTCAGCCGACAGTTTGGTCGGATCGGCGTACTGGTGCAAAAACCGATCCAACTGAATCGGTGTAATGTGCGCACATGCATACCTCTCCGTACTGATTAAGAAGCCGACCGAACTATCGGTCGACAAGTCAGTCTGCAGCATGCGGGGGCTCTTACTTTGACAAAGGCCAACACGAAAACAACAAGTCACCAAGTATTTTTGTATACATTATACATCAAATATTTTTGTGTACAATGGCTCTCTGGGTTGACCGCTACCGACCGCGCCAGCTGTCCAAACTGGACTACCACAAAACGCAAGTTACGCATCTGATTAAGCTTTGCTCCCAGAGAGACTTCCCGCATGTTCTACGGTCCTTCCAGGCCAGTAAGAAAACTCGCGTCATGTTTCTGCTGCGGAAACTTTACCAACCGGGCGCGGAACAGCTACGCAATGAGATAATCAATTTCACAACGCCCTCGAACCGGAAGGTGGAAATCAGGACCATCTGCAGTTGAATTAAATTGAGTTGAATTCATCGGTTGCCGTGATATATAACAGGGTGGTCGTGTCGAATTTGATCAAGCAAATTGATCCCAGTGGGTAGAGGGAATATGAGACTCGTCTTGTCCGAAGTGGATTAGCTGACCAAAGATACCCAGGATGCGCTGAGAAGAACCATTGAAAAGTATTTGTCTACGTGCAGATTGATTTTGTGCGCCAATTCTACTTCGCGGGTTATTCCTGCGGTTAGGAGTCGTTGCTTGGGAATAATAGTGCTGGCTCTATCTTAGGAGGATATTCTTAAAATTTTGAATATAAGATTGTAAGATTGCTGGAAGTGGTGAGGAAACAGCTATACGAACTGCTATCCCAAAGCGTTCTATCGAATGTTATAATCTGTGGATTGGTACCGAATCTGGTTAAAAATTGCGATATGAGTCTGAAGACGCAAACGTTGAATTTTGCCGGGTACTATGAACACCGGATGCAGCAAGGAAGCAAACATATATTCCATCTGGAATTGTTCGTGACGCAGTTAATGGCACGGTATAAGAAGTTTCTCAATAAAGCCTCAATGCAGGTGGATGATTTTTGAGCGATTCTTTGAGATCGCAATTTTCTTTCGTTTTATGAAAAAATTAAATTGTTGTGTTCATCTCACGTTTATTAACTAAACTTCAATAGTTCTGGTAATGATTAACTCAAAATAAAAAAAAAACACGCCTTGTCGGTTTTCAATCGGATCGTTTTCATGATCCGCAAATAATTATGAAATGGTAAATTTATCAATATACTTAAATACCATTTCATTCAAAAACCATTATGCTGCACCATGTTCATTTGAAAATTATATTTAATGTAACTTTTAAAATCATGACACCATAATATTTTTTATTATATATGTCTGTTCGTTTTAACTACAAGAAATAAATATTCGCTCGATTAATCGAATACTGAAGGACAATTGTTCGAATGAATCGAATATTGGCCCACGATTCATCGATAATCGAATAAACGAAAAATTTAGACATCTCTAACAACAACAACAACTTCTACTTCAACAAACGAATCTAAACAACCATCGCGATTGTCAAAAATGATTGGAACTGTCTGATCACTCACATTTCCTCAACCATCATACGCCACAACCACCGCTCTCGTAACGTAAAGTTGTAAACAGAGCGATCGGCAGTGAGAGACATTGGAACCAACCGTCATTTGGTTAGGTGTCAGAAACAAAAGAGTGAGTATCACTACTGAATATTTGGATCTCACGTGCCGTGAGAGGAATTGAGTGGCTATGGTCAGCTTTTTTGTGACATTGACGGTGATGGATTGCAGCTCTGCCTGTCTGCCGCTGCTGACATACTTCACACTTTTTGATAAATTCGTTTAAATCGGTATCGAAATTTTTCTACCAAAGATACATACGACCTAACATTTTCATGCGGACAACTCCATCATGGTTAGAATGAAAGTGCTCAATGACATTCCTCTTGAGTTTATCATGGACAACAACTCTGTCATCGAAATACAAAACATTTTCCTCGATTCCAAAATGTGAACTCAATTTTTTTTTTCCAATTCATTTATTTGTAAGGCTCAATCGCATGAGCTTTGCGGAGCCACTAATTCATGATTTGTTTTTACAGAATTTCAACTTAAATCTATGTTTAGTAGGTTTCGACCGATTACTCGCGGTTTACTCGAGGTTAGAGGGGCAACAATTTTTGTGGGATGGATCAGGTTAGGGATATGGATATGAGGTATCGTTGTCTCAACCGAGAGTTGCCGCACGCACTGTAGCATTGTGCATAAAGACCAGGGGTGAACTCAAATTTGAATATGTTTTAATATTGGATCAACGCGTCGGGTTCAACCAGTCCTTACTATTTCAAAAAGTTTCGACAAAATAGGATCACTTTTCATGTTTTTTTAATAAAATTTTGATATGCAAGAAAACAATATACATCATTGCGGCATTCAAACTAGTAGTGAAACTAGGGATACTACAGCGGGTCAGCTAGTCTCTATATATATATATATATATATATATATATATATATATATATATATACCTCTCTCTTAGGGGGGGCTTCCATACAAATGAAACACAAATTCTTGCATTACACGAGAATTAATCAAGCAAATGAAACCAAATTTGGCATGTGGTGGTTTTAGGGTGCAATAAATGTTTCTATGTTGGTTAGACTCTCCACACCCCTCTCTAAGAGCGGCTGCCGTACAAATGAAACACAAATTTCTGCATTACTCGGGAATTAATCAAGCAAATGAAACCAAATTAGTCATATGGAGGTTTTAGGGTGTAATAAATGTTTCTATGGTGGTTAGATACTCCTTTCCCTTCTCTTAAGTGGGGCTGCCATGAAAATGAAGCCAAATTTGTCATGCGAATGTTTAAGGGGACACGAAACGTTTACATGGTGAAACAGCAGAACAGCAGAACTCGAGGAAGGAATTGTCCGATTTAGGGCTGTCTTTATTCTATCATATTTTCTGTATAAAACATTTATTCCATGTAACGGAGAAACATGTTATTTGCAAGTGGTTGAAAAATCTTGAACGAGAATTGTGTCTGAAAATAATCTGATATTATAATGATGGGTTTTGTTAGAAATACTAGGAATTTTATAGTAAAAGGTAAATTCAACGGGGTCGATTAGAAGATCAATCAATGAACAGTTCTGCGATTGCATCCATGAACTCATAGTAAGAAAACGTGAATGTTTGAAGGTACTGATAACAAAAAACAAATTTTGGGCGGGACGAAGTATGCCGGGTCAGCTAGTATTTACAAAAAGAAAACTAACAATACTTTCACAACTTTTAATATCACGTGTTTACATTCTGCGTGAAATACTACTGTAACAAATGGCAGCAGAAAAATGTGTCTTTATTGGTGCGAGCAAGAAATCACAACTCACGATTTCCCATTATACTGTCAGTGACACGTGTTGCCAGCATTCCTTCTGTTTATGTCCCTAAATCACCTCTGTTTAACTTCCAATCGAAGGTGATGAGGGGGAGGCCCATTCCCTCTTGTGTCAACCCAAATATTCTCCAGGAAGTACACACTCCAACGGAACGCTCCAACACCTCCCGCCGGGAAGTGTGTAGCAAATGACTGCTTCAAGGAAGAAGCAAGCAAGGAAAAAAATACACGGCCTCTTCTTCGCAGCTATCCCTTTTTCGACGAGTGAGTTTGTCTAATTTTGTGGGGCCCCGACTGCGACTGGTGTGGCACCGGTTGTGCTTACACAGCGGAACCAATCTGGGAAGTGCGCCTGCTGGTGTGACATTTTCTCTCAGCAGCCCCCAACCTGACGACACATTCACATGAACACACTTCCCTTCGACAAGCTGACGAAAATCATTTGAATTGCTGAAAAGGATGAACGATTCGTTCGGATCCGCACGAAGCCGGGATACGCTTCGCTGGCAGAAGGAGACAGAAGCGAAGATGGGGCTAATTTAATCTGTCTAATTCCGTTAGCAGAAATGTTTCCGGGAATAAATAATGGCTCCTCGGAATAATGATGGTTATTTGTTCCAATATGAAAATGGTATGTTTTGTGCGAATCATTGAATTGTTTCTATCAATATATAAGGCGTGCATTTAGAGTAATGTCCTTACAAATGAGCCGTCCCAATCGAGAGAGGATAATGAATAGCCGGAAAATATCGCCATTCCAATCGGTGGGAAAGCTGCAATTTTTCACTCAGTTCGTAGTGGTAGTAAAAGCCCGCCACGAGAGAAAGAGCTTCCTTGCTGGAGACATGAAAAATAGCTGAAAACTAGAATAGTGCATTTAATTTGTTCCAGTGTTTGTTATTTAAATTCGATCAATTTATCATTCACGGTCACCGGTTGTAATTGGGCGCACCGGGCATCGGGAGAGAGAGATTCCGGGGCGCCTGAGCGAAACTTTGCGCCGTTTGGGGCTGCTGCCACATTGCCGGTGGGAAGTTTCGACTTAATTTGTACTATCCGGTCGGTGGTGTTGCGTGCTTCTGTACAGGAAGATTTATAGTGCTAAATGAGATGGGAGGGACCCAGGGGCAGTAATTTGTTAGTTAGGTTAGGAATTCCGTATTCGGTGCCGCTATGGACAAACGCGAACCGGCGGCAAACACCGGAGCCACGGTGTGCCGTTGGATTTATGATATCGTGATAAATCTTAGTCGTTTGCAGACGAAAAAGCGCCTAATGAATTGATGGATGATTTAGCGGAACTGCCTGTAAATGAGGCGAGGAGGGATAGCCGATAAAATGAAATGTTTTGTTTGTGCGAAATAGTTTGATTGTCAATTGTAGGGATAATTGAGGTATAAATAAAGTTTGATTAAATTTGCATTTTGGGTGCGATACAAATATAAAACGAAGTGTTAATAAATCATACTGCAATTAAATATACAAGACGCAAAGTAGAAAGAACAGGGAAACATTAAAACTAAAAAAATCATTATCAATATACTATAATCTATTAAAGTCCAGACATTTATAGTTTCATGAGATAGATAGGCACGATAATAGAAAGTTCTGCTTCACACTTGATAAAATTTTTACTCTCGAGACCTTTTTTTTATTAATTCGTTTATTTTTACAGGCTCAGTTACTTAAGTTTAAAGGAGCCGAATTCTTAAATATAATTTTAAAACTATATATATATATATATAAGTTACGGCCCATTCTGGCCCTACACAAATCGAGACAACCCAATCGATAAACACCGTCAGCAAAATCGCCCGCGAAACATCGCAGTCCGACGCACCATCAAATTCCAGCGGCGACCTGGATATTATCGCGGCGTCAACAACTCAGCCACGCGTGCACACAACCGCCGAAGTAAGCAGAACACATCCGGTCAACAACAAACAAATTTGCGGAAGCAGCAGAACATCAGGAGCACCATTCCATTTTTAATTGAATAAAGAAATCAGTTTCAATCAGACGACCGAATCGAATCGACGCATTTTTAAAAACTCTAAAAAGAAAGTCCCGGTCGTTTTTGGCGCAGTCGGTAGGATGCGCTAAGTGTTTTTTTTTTTTTTCTCTCCGTAGTGATCAAGTTTAGATACTCGTAGTAACCTGTGCGCGAACTATCATATTTAGGACTAAACTAAGTGATAGAACAAACATAGTGAAGTATAATCAGAATCTGTGCATGAACTATCATATTTAGGACCAAACTAAGTGATAGAACAAACATAGTGAATTATAATCAAAATCTGTGCATGAACTGTCATATTTAGGACCGAACTAAGTGATAGAACAAACACAGTGCTAACAACGAATTCACCGGAAAAAAAAAAAAAAAAAAAAAAGAAACCAGGCGCATCCCCCCCCCACATCATCCGAGAAGATCCTCCCTTGCGGTTTACGAGCGGAGCTGAGGTGAGTGGCAATTCTACTATTAAAACTAAAAGAAACATTATCCCCTTTTAAAATAAATAAAATAACAAATACTATTAAAAAAAAAAAAAAAAAAAAAAAAAACCCAAATATTCATGGTTCGTGGCGAATCCTATAAATATCTTGGATTCCGACAGCTCACCGGGATTCGCCACTCCGACATCAAGACGGAGCTGCGAGACAAGTTCTTGAGTCGAGTGAACTGTGTCCTGAGGACTTTCCTCAACGCGGGGAACAAGGTACGCGCGATCAACACATTCGCGGTTCCCCTGCTGACCTTCAGTTTTGGTGTAGTCAAATGGAGCAAAACTGACCTAGAGGACCTTGAGAGGAGGATGAGGAAAGCATTCAAAGAGGCCGGAATGCACCATCCTCAATCGGCACTGGAGAGAGTTTCACTACCACGCAAAGAAGGGGGACTTGGAATCGTCGACATTTCTGCACTGTGTGTTGCCCAGGTACGACAACTGCGCGAGTACTTCGCAGAACGCGCCAACCAAAACGCGCTATACCGGGCTGTCTGCGCCGCCGACAGAGGATACAGCGCTCTGCACTTGGCGCAAGCGGAGTACCAACTCAACTGCAATCTGCAGACAGTGGAGGAGAAGATTGCAGCTTGGAAGCAGAAGGCAGTGCATGGTGCCCACCCCCATCAACTGGATCGGCCACACGTCGACAAGGCCGCATCTAATCTGTGGCTAACGCGTGGTGAACTCTCTTCAGTAGTAGAAGCCGACATGATAGCCATCCAGGACAGGATAATGCCGACGAGAAACTGCAGGCGGTACGTCTGGCATCAAGACGTTGATGACATTTGCCGGATGTGCCATCAACCAGGTGAAAACATAGAACACATTATGGGAGGCTGTCCCGTTTTGGCCAACGCAGCCTACACCGAGCGCCACAACAACGTGGCCCGTATTGTTCATCGACAACTGGCGCTCCAATGTGCTCTACTGGAAGACAACGTACCAAACTACCGGTACCTGCCTGCACCTGTCCTGGAAAATGACCGTTTCAAGCTGTACTGGGATCGCACTGTTCTGACCGACCTCTCGATCCACCACAACCGGCCAGATATAATGGTTTACGACAAGAGCGACCGCAAAGTCACCATCATCGAAGTCGCTATTCCACTGAACCAGAATCTGGAGGAGACCCACGGTCGCAAAATCTGCAAGTACCGACCATTGGCCGTGGAGCTCAAGGAACTGTGGGGGCTAAGGGAGGTCCCAAGAATTGTTCCAGTCGTTCTCTCTGGAACTGGAATTGTCCCGAAGACACTTCTGGAAGCGCTAAAGGTGTTGAATATGGAGAAGGAATTGGCCGGCATCCAAAAGTCGGTCATCCTTAGCACCTGCGCGATTGTCCGACAATTTCTCGGTCAGGACTGAAACAGCACGAGCATGCAGATACGTGCATTCCACAGAGCCTAGTCCCCCTTTGGCATTCAGAAGCCCGGGGGCAGGTGAAAATTCTGGCTAGGTTCGCCTAGTTAAGAAGTGAGATAAGTCTGCCAAAAAAAAAAAAAAAAAAAAAAAATTGGTTCTCAAATGGGGATCAACATAGGGTAGGAGCCTGCCTGTTGGTCTCAAATGTTCCTATCTCACGCCTCCACGAAGATCATATGACGACATTTTTAGATCGGGCGTGAACTGGAAACACACACCTGGTCTTGGCTCCGAGAACGGGTGTCGAAAGTGGCTAAGTGAGGGGGTGCGAGCGAGTCAGAGCGCTATATCTCTCCCGGGGAAGGCCTCCCGGGTCATGGAGGCCTTGCCAACCCGCTGTCTCCCGGGCAAAGGAGATACACCCAATAACATGGAGCTACGATCACGAAGATTAATTAGAATGCGATCACCCGAGGAGGGTCCCCGAACTGGAGCTGGTCCTGGAACGGGCGTAAGAGCGAGCGGCCAGCGGCTGGAGGGCGATGTGCAAGAGCGGGCCACCAGCCGGGTTCAACCCGAAGAGCTACCGCCACACGGAAACAGCAGCCATCGACATCACCCAAGAAACGCTGCGCCTGCGAGACGTGTTGCGACTGCCAGACGACAGTCGTCCACACTTGTGGGTACCACTAGGCGCCGGATCATGTGGACACACGAAATGAATGAATTCGTGATCCGCGCCTATTACATCTGCACTGCTTTGGAGACGGACATGAGCGGTCGCCCTCGAATACTAACAATGTTCGAGGAAGCGTATCCAGAGTTCGTCGGGAGGCTTGATCAGAACGCGATGAACGCGAGGCGTAGAGCGATAGTACGCAACAACATGCTCTCCCAAACGCAAATCGACGAGATCAAGCAGCAGGTGCAGAGAGAAATAAGCTCCAGGAACAACAGAGCAAGCGATGTGTCGAGACGAAGTTCAGTACGGCTGAGCAATTCATTCGCGAGTGGGGTACGCGAATCAGCACCAGTGGAGGCCACAGTACAACAACCCCCTGAGCCGGAAGACCCACAGACAGATCAACAACTACTACGCGATCTGGTCTTCCACTACGACGAGGCGATCTCACAGTTCCGCGACACAGACCCATTGTCGCGCCCCAGGATCCCGAAGTTGCAGCATTCCCGCAGGCTGACAAGTGCAGTAAAGCTCATGAACGAGCACGTTCTTCCGCTGCACTTGGTTGATGCTGAGAACATGGAGGAGCTGCAACTGAAAGTTTACTGTGCTGCTGTGGCGACCGCCAAAAGTTTAGGATACCGTATTAGGCCAAGAGGCGGACTGCTCCAACATCTCCGTGAAAGGCGTGAGCCTCCATGGCGAAGGAGATTGGAGCAACGGATCCTAAACAAGCGCGCCGCAATTGGAAGACTGATGGCGTACAAAAGAGGCAGCAGATCGGCGAAATTATGTCGCCAAGTTGCTGTGATCGTGCGGCCTACTGAACTTCGCCAGCTGGGAGCTCACCAGCTGACGGAAAAACTCGACACACTGGTACAGCAATTGAGCGTCCTAACTAAACGGCTGAAACGTTACTCTGACTCTGCAAAGCGCCAGGAACAAAATCGGATGTTCAGAGATAACGAAAAAGCGTTCTACGACCACATTAGCGACGAGAAGCCCGACTACCGCGAAGGTTTGCCAGATATTAGCGATGTGACGAACTTCTGGGCTGGTATTTGGGAGACCCCAGTAGAACATCGCGACGGGCAAATGTGGTTAAGACGGGAGGAGGAGAGTTGTGGTGAAATTGGAGAGATGCCAGCTATCATCGTCGGAGAGAACGATGTCCGCGAAGCCTCGCGGTACCTGAGGAACTGGGCAGCACCGGGCCCCGATGGTGTCCAGAACTTTTGGCACAGGAAGCTGACCGTCGCACATCCAAAGATAGCTGAGTGCTTCAACAAGGTGCTACGTGACCCACACAACCTTCCTGAATTCGCCACCCGTGGCGTCACCTTCCTCCTCCCGAAAGACAGCAACACATTGAACCCATCAAAGTACAGACCGATAACGTGCCTATCGAGTCTGTACAAAATACTGAGCAGCATAATTACCGCCAAAGTTTCTGCTCACTGCGAACAGCATCACATCATCGCAGAAGAGCAGAAAGGATGCAGGAAAAATACGCATGGCTGCAAAGACCAGGCCATCATCGACGCAGCCATAGTCGGCCAGGCGGTATATAACCAGCGGAACCTAAGTATGGCCTACATCGATTACAGGAAGGCTTATGACTCCATACCTCACTCGTTTCTCGTCCGGGTATTGGAGCTCTACAAAATTGATCCCGTCGTCGTTAGGTTCCTGCAGCATGCGATGAGGCAGTGGAGTACGTCTCTGCACCTCAGTGATGGGGAAAATGTGTTGCAGTCTAGAACGCTGCAGATAAAGAGGGGGATATTCCAAGGCGACTCTTTCAGCCCGCTTTGGTTTTGTCTGGCACTGAACCCCCTCAGTAGGACGCTCAATAGAAACGGTCATGGCTATAAAATAAGGTATGGCGACGGCGCTCACGAAGAAGTGACCCATACCTTCTACATGGATGATCTCAAGGTCTACGCTGATTCACGTCAGCGTCTAGGTGTAGCTATCCGGGTTGTCGAAGACATAAGCAGGGACATCTGCATGGAGTTCGGCCTTGACAAGTGCCGCTGTGTCCATCTGCTGAAAGGGCACCTTACCGAATCCGGAGGTTACGAGGTCTATGACGGCGAGTTCATAAGAGACATGGTTCGTGGCGAATCCTATAAATATCTTGGATTCCGACAGCTCACCGGGATTCGCCACTCCGACATCAAGACGGAGCTGCGAGACAAGTTCTTGAGTCGAGTGAACTGTGTCCTGAGGACTTTCCTCAACGCGGGGAACAAGGTACGCGCGATCAACACATTCGCGGTTCCCCTGCTGACCTTCAGTTTTGGTGTAGTCAAATGGAGCAAAACTGACCTAGAGGACCTTGAGAGGAGGATGAGGAAAGCATTTAAAGAGGCCGGAATGCACCATCCTCAATCGGCACTGGAGAGAGTTTCACTACCACGCAAAGAAGGGGGACTTGGAATAGTCGACATATCTGCACTGTGTGTTGCCCAGGTACGACAACTGCGCGAGTACTTCGCAGAACGCGCCAACCAAAACGCGCTATACCGGGCTGTCTGCGCCGCCGACAGAGGATACAGCGCTCTGCACTTGGCGCAAGCGGAGTACCAACTCAACTGCAATCTGCAGACAGTGGAGGAGAAGATTGCAGCTTGGAAGCAGAAGGCAGTGCATGGTGCCCACCCCCATCAACTGGATCGGCCACACGTCGACAAGGCCGCATCTAATCTGTGGCTAACGCGTGGTGAACTCTCTTCAGTAGTAGAAGCCGACATGATAGCCATCCAGGACAGGATAATGCCGACGAGAAACTGCAGGCGGTACGTCTGGCATCAAGACGTTGATGACATTTGCCGGATGTGCCATCAACCAGGTGAAAACATAGAGCACATTATGGGAGGCTGTCCCGTTTTGGCCAACGCAGCCTACACCGAGCGCCACAACAACGTGGCCCGTATTGTTCATCGACAACTGGCGCTCCAATGTGCTCTACTGGAAGACAACGTACCAAACTACCGGTACCTGCCTGCACCTGTCCTGGAAAATGACCGTTTCAAGCTGTACTGGGATCGCACTGTTCTGACCGACCTCTCGATCCACCACAACCGTCCAGATATAATGGTTTACGACAAGAGCGACCGCAAAGTCACCATCATCGATGTCGCTATTCCACTGAACCAGAATCTGGAGGAGACCCACGGTCGCAAAATCTGCAAGTACCGACCATTGGCCGTGGAGCTCAAGGAACTGTGGGGGCTAAGGGAGGTCCCAAGAATTGTTCCAGTCGTTCTCTCTGGAACTGGAATTGTCCCGAAGACACTTCTGGAAGCGCTAAAGGTGTTGAACATGGAGAAGGAATTGGCCGGCATCCAAAAGTCGGTCATCCTTAGCACCTGCGCGATTGTCCGACAATTTCTCGGTCAGGACTGAAACAGCACGAGCATGCAGATACGTGCATTCCGCAGAGCCTAGTCCCCCTTTGGCATTCAGAAGCCCGGGGGCAGGTGAAAATTCTGGCTAGGTTCGCCTAGTTAAGAAGTGAGATAAGTCTGCCAAAAAAAGCATTATGGGAGGCTGTCCCGTTTTGGCCAACGCAGCCTACACCGAGCGCCACAACAACGTGGCCCGTATTGTTCATCGACAACTGGCGCTCCAATGTGCTCTACTGGAAGACAACGTACCAAACTACCGGTACCTGCCTGCACCTGTCCTGGAAAATGACCGTTTCAAGCTGTACTGGGATCGCACTGTTCTGACCGACCTCTCGATCCACCACAACCGGCCAGATATAATGGTTTACGACAAGAGCGACCGCAAAGTCACCATCATCGATGTCGCTATTCCACTGAACCAGAATCTGGAGGAGACCCACGGTCGCAAAATCTGCAAGTACCGACCATTGGCCGTGGAGCTCAAGGAACTGTGGGGGCTAAGGGAGGTCCCAAGAATTGTTCCAGTCGTTCTCTCTGGAACTGGAATTGTCCCGAAGACACTTCTGGAAGCGCTAAAGGTGTTGAATATGGAGAAGGAATTGGCCGGCATCCAAAAGTCGGTCATCCTTAGCACCTGCGCGATTGTCCGACAATTTCTCGGTCAGGACTGAAACAGCACGAGCATGCAGATACGTGCATTCCGCAGAGCCTAGTCCCCCTTTGGCATTCAGAAGCCCGGGGGCAGGTGAAAATTCTGGCTAGGTTCGCCTAGTTAAGAAGTGAGATAAGTCTGCCAAAAAAAAAAAAAAAAAAAAAAAATTGGTTCTCAAATGGGGATCAACATAGGGTAGGAGCCTGCCTGTTGGTCTCAAATGTTCCTATCTCACGCCTCCACGAAGATCATATGACGACATTTTTAGATCGGGCGTGAACTGGAAACACACACCTGGTCTTGGCTCCGAGAACGGGTGTCGAAAGTGGCTAAGTGAGGGGGTGCGAGCGAGTCAGAGCGCTATATCTCTCCCGGGGAAGGCCTCCCGGGTCATGGAGGCCTTGCCAACCCGCTGTCTCCCGGGCAAAGGAGATACACCCAATAACATGGAGCTACGATCACGAAGATTAATTAGAATGCGATCACCCGAGGAGGGTCCCCGAACTGGAGCTGGTCCTGGAACGGGCGTAAGAGCGAGCGGCCAGCGGCTGGAGGGCGATGTGCAAGAGCGGGCCACCAGCCGGGTTCAACCCGAAGAGCTACCGCCACACGGAAACAGCAGCCATCGACATCACCCAAGAAACGCTGCGCCTACGAGGCGTGTTGTGACTGCCAGACGGCAGTCGTCCACACTCGTGGGTACCACTAGGCGCCGGATCATGTGGACACACGAAATGAATGAATTCGTGATCCGCGCCTATTACATCTGCACTGCTTTGGAGACGGACATGAGTGGTCGCCCTCGAATACTAACAATGTTCGAGGAAGCGTATCCAGAGTTCGTTGGGAGGCTTGATCAGAACGCGATGAACGCGAGGCGTAGAGCGATAGTACGCAACAACATGCTCTCCCAAACGCAAATCGACGAGATCAAGCAGCAGGTGCAGAGAGAAATAAGCTCCAGGAACAACAGAGCAAGCGATGTGTCGAGACGAAGTTCAGTACGGCTGAGCAATTCATTCGCGAGTGGGGCACGCGAATCAGCACCAGTGGAGGCCACAGTACAACAACCCCCTGAGCCGGAAGACCCACAGCCAGATCAACAACTACTACGCGATCTGGTCTTCCACTACGACGAGGCGATCTCACAGTTCCGCGACACAGACCCATTGTCGCGCCCCAGGATCCCGAAGTTGCAGCATTCCCGCAGGCTGACAAGTGCAGTAAAGCTCATGAACGAGCACGTTCTTCCGCTGCACTTGGTTGATGCTGAGAACATGGAGGAGCTGCAACTGAAAGTTTACTGCGCTGCTGTGGCGACCGCCAAAAGTTTAGGATACCGTATTAGGCCAAGAGGCGGACTGCTCCAACATCTCCGTGAAAGGCGTGAGCCTCCATGGCGAAGGAGATTGGAGCAACGGATCCTAAACAAGCGCGCCGCAATTGGAAGACTGATGGCGTACAAAAGAGGCAGCAGATCGGTGAAATTATGTCGCCAAGTTGCTGTGATCGTGCGGCCTACTGAACTTCGCCAGCTGGGAGCTCACCAGCTGACGGAAAAACTCGACACACTGGTACAGCAATTGAGCGTCCTTACAAAACGGCTGAAACGTTACTCTGACTCTGCAAAGCGCCAGGAACAAAATCGGATGTTCAGAGATAACGAGAAAGCGTTCTACGACCACATTAGCGACGAGAAGCCCGACTACCGCGAAGGTTTGCCAGATATTAGCGATGTGACGAACTTCTGGGCTGGTATTTGGGAGACCCCAGTAGAACATCGCGACGGGCAAATGTGGTTAAGACGGGAGGAGGAGAGTTGTGGTGAAATTGGAGAGATGCCAGCTATCATCGTCGGAGAGAACGATGTCCGCGAAGCCTCGCGGTACCTGAGGAACTGGGCAGCACCGGGCCCCGATGGTGTTCAGAACTTCTGGCACAAGAAGCTGACCGTCGCACATCCAAAGATAGCTGAGTGCTTCAACAAGGTGCTACGTGACCCACACAACCTTCCTGAATTCGCCACCCGTGGCGTCACCTTCCTCCTCCCGAAAGACAGCAACACATTGAACCCATCAAAGTACAGACCGATAACGTGCCTATCGAGTCTGTACAAAATACTGAGCAGCATAATTACCGCCAAAGTTTCTGCTCACTGCGAACAGCATCACATCATCGCAGAAGAGCAGAAAGGATGCAGGAAAAATACGCATGGCTGCAAAGACCAGGCCATCATCGACGCAGCCATAGTCGGCCAGGCGGTTTATAACCAGCGGAACCTAAGCATGGCCTATATCGATTACAGGAAGGCTTATGACTCCATACCTCACTCGTTTCTCGTCCGGGTATTGGAGCTCTACAAAATTGATCCCTTCGTCGTTAGGTTCCTGCAGCATGCGATGAGGCAGTGGAGTACGTCTCTGCACCTCAGTGATGGGGAAAATGTGTTGCAGTCTAGAACGCTGCAGATAAAGAGGGGGATATTCCAAGGCGACTCTTTCAGCCCGCTTTGGTTTTGTCTGGCATTGAACCCCCTCAGTAGGACGCTCAATAGAAACGGTCATGGCTATAAAATAAGGTATGGCGACGGCGCCCACGAAGAAGTGACCCATACCTTCTACATGGATGATCTCAAGGTCTACGCTGATTCACGTCAGCGTCTAGGTGTAGCTATCCGGGTTGTCGAAGACATAAGCAGGGACATTTGCATGGAGTTCGGCCTCGACAAGTGCCGCTGTGTCCATCTGCTGAAAGGGCAGCTTACCGAATTCGGAGGTTACGAGGTCTATGACGGCGAGTTCATAAGAGACATGGTTCGTGGCGAATCCTATAAATATCTTGGATTCCGACAGCTCACCGGGATTCGCCACTCCGACATCAAGACGGAGCTGCGAGACAAGTTCTTGAGTCGAGTGAACTGTGTCCTGAGGACTTTCCTCAACGCGGGGAACAAGGTACGCGCGATCAACACATTCGCGGTTCCCCTGCTGACCTTCAGTTTTGGTGTAGTCAAATGGAGCAAAACTGACCTAGAGGACCTTGAGAGGAGGATGAGGAAAGCATTTAAAGAGGCCGGAATGCACCATCCTCAATCGGCACTGGAGAGAGTTTCACTGCCACGCAAAGAAGGGGGACTTGGAATAGTCGACATATCTGCACTGTGTGTTGCCCAGGTACGACAACTGCGCGAGTACTTCGCAGAACGCGCCAACCAAAACGCGCTATACCGGGCTGTCTGCGCCGCCGACAGAGGATACAGCGCTCTGCACTTGGCGCAAGCGGAGTACCAACTCAACTGCAATCTGCAGACAGTGGAGGAGAAGATTGCAGCTTGGAAGCAGAAGGCAGTGCATGGTGCCCACCCCCATCAACTGGACCGGCCACACGTCGACAAGGCCGCATCTAATCTGTGGCTAACGCGTGGTGAACTCTCTTCAGTAGTAGAAGCCGACATGATAGCCATCCAGGACAGGATAATGCCGACGAGAAACTGCAGGCGGTACGTCTGGCATCAAGACGTTGATGACATTTGCCGGATGTGTCATCAACCAGGTGAAAACATAGAACACATTATGGGAGGCTGTCCCGTTTTGGCCAACGCAGCCTACACCGAGCGCCACAACAACGTGGCCCGTATTGTTCATCGACAACTGGCGCTCCAATGTGCTCTACTGGAAGACAACGTACCAAACTACCGGTACCTGCCTGCACCTGTCCTGGAAAATGACCGTTTCAAGCTGTACTGGGATCGCACTGTTCTGACCGACCTCTCGATCCACCACAACCGGCCAGATATAATGGTTTACGACAAGAGCGACCGCAAAGTCACCATCATCGATGTCGCTATTCCACTGAACCAGAATCTGGAGGAGACCCACGGTCGCAAAATCTGCAAGTACCGACCATTGGCCGTGGAGCTCAAGGAACTGTGGGGGCTAAGGGAGGTCCCAAGAATTGTTCCAGTCGTTCTCTCTGGAACTGGAATTGTCCCGAAGACACTTCTGGAAGCGCTAAAGGTGTTGAATATGGAGAAGGAATTGGCCGGCATCCAAAAGTCGGTCATCCTTAGCACCTGCGCGATTGTCCGACAATTTCTCGGTCAGGACTGAAACAGCACGAGCATGCAGATACGTGCATTCCGCAGAGCCTAGTCCCCCTTTGGCATTCAGAAGCCCGGGGGCAGGTGAAAATTCTGGCTAGGTTCGCCTAGTTAAGAAGTGAGATAAGTCTGCCAAAAAAAAAAAAAAAAAAAAAAATGAACCCCACAGAAACTAACAATACCAACATTCCTGAAGAGGAATTAATTCAGTCCACCGTTGACATGTTCAACAGGGCTGAAAAAGTGCTAAAGGCGATGCAAACGCCTCAAGCCATAAAGGAACTGCCTTGTTTTGACGGTAACCCCGTCAAACTACACGCGTTCATTAGAGCGGTTGAAAATCTAATGCCGTTCCTTAATACCATGATAAATACCCCATTCGAGAAAGTGTGGCTGCAATCAATACGTGCGAAAATCACGGGTGATGCAGACCAAATTTTAGAGATAAACGGTACTCCTTTGACATGGAGTGACATGAAAAATAATCTGATCGCACACTACAACGATAAACGTGATGCGGTCACATTAACGAGAGAACTGTTCCAGTTGCAGCAAACTGGAACGATTGAAGAGTTCTTCGGGTCGGTTCAGCAAATATTATCTTTGCTCGTGAACCACACGAATATTTCAACCACAGATGCTGATTTGAAAGAAGATCGCATCCGCACTCACACTGAAAACGCTTTACAAGTATTTTTAGCAGGGCTCAGGGAACCGATCGGTGGTAACGTGAGAGCCCGTCAGCCTAGAAAGTTGAAAGAGGCGTTTGATGCCTGCGTGCAGGAAAGAAATTTCCAAATGAGACACGGATTGACGAAACCAGATTTTCACAGACCACCCAAACCACAACCACCATTCATACCAAAACAAATAAACTCATACCCTAAACCTCAACATAGAAACTATCCACACCAAAATTTGCAGCAACCTCTTCGTCCCCCACCGAATGCTAATAATTTTAACAGACCGCAGATTCCCCCGCGGACTTATCAACAGACCTACCAAAACGTTTTCGCGCCGAGAGCAATGCACATGCCCAAACCCACACCGATGGAAGTGGATCCTTCCATCCAATCGAGGCGGGTTAATTATATGAACAGGCCACAGCAGAGGCCGATTAATTATCACGAGGGCACATACGAGCAAGAACAGTATAACGAGAATTACGACGAAGATGCTCAGTATTACGACCGTTTCGCGCATACGCAAACGGATGAAACAACTGCAATACAAGACAACCATGAACAAACAGAGGAAAACGAAATTACAGATGATCTAAATTTTCATCTAGCTCAAAGCTTTCAGATAGGCAGATGAGTAATTTTATCCCATATATTAAAATAAATACATCCAAGGGACCCCTTAAATTTTTGATTGACACTGGAGCAAATCAAAATTATATTAGCCCCAGACACATCAACATAGAATATTGCGGATATAGTAAACCACACAAGGTTCGGAATGTTAGCGGGACCCACACTATAAATCGATACACAAAATTTAATCCTTTCCCATTTATCCCACAAACAAAACCTCTCACCTTCCACGTTTTTGAGTTCCATCCTTTTTTTGACGGCCTGATTGGCTACCAATCACTCCAAGAACTTAAAATCGATATATTAACCACAACGAACGAGTTAAAATTCCCCTCTACCACTGTCCAAATGTTTAGGAAATATCCCGAACCTTCTTCTGTCTGTTTGAATTCCAATGAAACAAAAATAGTAAAAATAGGAACAAGTTTTGAGGAAGGCGATTTTCTACTGGAAAACGACGTAGAAATTCATCCATTTGTCAAAATTCATTCTGGACTTTACTGTTCACATGACTTTTCAACAAATGTCATTATAACTAATTACAGTAGGGAGGCGGTGGAAGTGAAAATTCCCCGAAATATTGACGCGGAACTGAATAATTTTGAATTTATTTCTTCCGAAAACAATTCAACCGAGAACTCCAGAAGCAGTGAATTATTTTCCCAGCTTCGGACGGATCACCTGAACGAAGAAGAGAAGAAAAAGCTGTTCCAATTGATTCAGCGCTATCATTCAATATTTCACCTTAAACCTGAAAAACTTAGTTTTACCAATGTGGTAAAACATAACATCGAGACAAAAGACGATATCCCTATCCACTCTAAAAGCTATAGGTACCCCTACCATCTTAAGGAGGAGGTCCAAAGGCAAATTAGAGAGCTATTGGAGCAAGGGATTATACGACCTTCAAACTCCCCTTGGTCGTCTCCTATTTGGGTTGTGCCCAAGAAGATGGATGCCTCTGGGAAGAAGAAATGGAGATTAGTCGTCGATTACAGGAAGCTTAACAGCAAAACAATAGACGACAAATATCCCATTCCGAACATCACCGAAGTTCTTGATAGACTTGGACGATGTAATTATTTCACTACACTTGACCTTGCATCCGGTTTCCACCAAATTGAGGTAGAGCCAAAGGATGTTCCTAAAACTGCGTTCAGCGTAGAATATGGCAAATATGAATACGTAAAAATGCCCTTTGGACTGAAGAATGCCCCTTCTACTTTCCAAAGAGTCATGGACAACGTGCTACGTGACCTAGTAGGCAAAATTTGCCTGGTGTATATGGATGACATAATAGTGTTTTCCACGTCACTACAAGAACATACAACTAATTTGACAAAGGTGTTTGATGCCTTGCAAAAGTTCAATCTGAAGATTCAGCTGGACAAGTCAGAATTCTTACGTAAAGAAGTAGGTTTTCTTGGTCATATCGTTACGCCGGAAGGTGTTAAACCCAATCCGGATAAAATTCTGGCAATAAAAAACTGGCCCATACCAAAAACCGAAACAGAATTACGAGGATTCCTGGGAATACTTGGTTATTATCGGCGCTTCATAAGGGACTTTGCAAGAATAGTAAAACCCTTAACTAAACAACTCCGCAAAGGAGATACAAAAAAAATCACCGTTTCTCACACCGATGATTTTATTCAGGCCTTCAACAAATGTAAAACATTGCTCACTAGTAGCCACGTTTTACAATATCCCGATTTTAGTAAGCCGTTCGTACTCACAACGGATGCGAGTAAGTTTGCAATTGGGGCCATGCTTTCGCAAGGACCAATCGGACAAGACAGACCCGTTGCATTTGCTTCGAGGACTTTGACTAAAACCGAGGAAAACTACTCGGTTATAGAAAAAGAGCTCCTAGCAATATCATGGGCATGCAAATATTTCCGCCCATACCTGTATGGAAAGAAATTTACCTTATTCACGGATCACAAACCGTTAACATATATGTTTAGCTTGAAGGATCCGAACGACAAAATGGTCAGATGGCGGCTCCGTCTCGAGGAATTCGACTACGAAGTGAAGTATCGTCCGGGCAAACAAAATGTTGTTGCCGACGGATTATCAAGAATCAAGACCAACGAAATAAACGTAAACGACACATCATCAGAGTCCGGAACATGTCATTCCGCAGACACCGATGATAGCGAATTTATTACGTCAACCGAATCGCCGATCAATTTCTTTAGTAATCAGATTATACTGAAGAAAGGCACGAATGACTCTACAGAATACGAAGAAGTATTCCCTAGAGTACATCGACGAACAATTACTCGCACGGATTTCACAGTAGTCAGGGTTTTAGATATATTCAAGGAATATATGAATCCAAAGAAGATTAACTGTATTATGTGCGACGAGTCTCTGATAAATATTCTGCAAATAGTCTACAGAAATTATTTCAGTCGCTCGAAAACATTCAAGATAAAAATTAGTCAAAAACTCCTTACAGATCTTCGTACCGCCGAAGAGCAGAACGAGATCATCAGGAAAACTCACGATAGAGCCCACCGCGGCGCTAAAGAAAACCAAGTCCAGATCTTACGCCAGTATTATTTTCCAGGCATGAAGCGACAAATTCAACGCTATGTGAATATGTGCGAAACATGTCTTGAAAACAAGTACGAGAGAAGGCCATACAAAATCAAACTATCCAAAACTGACATCCCAACCAAACCGTTTGAAATAGTCCACATAGATATTTTCATTTCACAACCCGACCTATTCCTATCCGCCGTAGATAAATTTTCCCGTTTTGCTACCTTAATTCCAATTAAATCCAGATCAATACCAGATGTGCGAGCAGGATTCGTCAAATTAATGACTCTATACAGCACACCAAAACACATAGTGTGTGATAATGAACCTGCTTTCAAATCTATTGAAATCCGATCCCTCCTTGAACGATTAGAAACCACCATCTACTTCACACCCACAGATCATAGCGAAACCAATGGAATCGTCGAAAGATTCCATTCAACATTGAGTGAAATCTTCCGATGCATTCGGGAAAAGTATAAAGACTTATCTACAAAAGAAATTTACAAGATAGCCACGAATCTATACAATCGAACAGTCCATACAAGCCACAATATGAAACCATTCGAAATACTCTTTGGGCACAGAGAGTTTGAAAGGCTACCAGTAGAAATTGAAAGAATATTTGAAAACAGACAGGAAATCGCAGACGAAGTTACCTTAGCACTCAATAAAACAGCAAAGAAAAATTTGGAATCAAATAATAAAAATAAGGAAGACGAACCCCATTTCGAGGAAGACGAACCTATCTTCAAAACTACTCAAGGTATTAAATCAAAGACAAGACCGAAATTTCAGAAAACAGTAGTGCGACAAAACAGAATCAAAACCATAATAGATCACAAAGGACGAAAACTGCACAAAAACAAACTAAAAAGGAAAAGAAAATAATCTCTCCAATTTCTCTTTTCACAGAATGAGGACTCAACTGATAGTGCTGGTAACCCTCCTTTATAGTACCCCATCCATCCATAGCTCATCTCTCCAAATTCAAGACCTCACAAATAACCCAGGACTCATCCCCATCCAATCAGGTATAGCCCGAATTAGAACCGGATCGCATAGAATCTTCCATTCAATAGAGCTGCTTGAATTCGAACTAACATTTTCAAAAGTTAATAAAATAATTCAGGATTTACAAATTTTCAAATACAAAGATCTATCAGAATTGCTTAATCAGAAATTTTCTAGAATACAAATAACATACGATAATTTATTACCAAAAGCTAGACAAAAAA
Source organism: Toxorhynchites rutilus septentrionalis (assembly GCF_029784135.1). NCBI lineage: Eukaryota > Metazoa > Arthropoda > Insecta > Diptera > Culicidae > Toxorhynchites > Toxorhynchites rutilus. The sequence continues at coordinate 154,040,763 of NC_073744.1, forward strand.
GAGGACTATTCGATGCGTTAGGAAGCACTATTAAAATAGTTACAGGTAATTTGGACAACAACGATTTAATTAAAATAAATGAACAACTTGATGCACTATACAAAGGAAGTAATAAGCTCATAACAGAGAATAACGAACAAGTCCGCATTAACAAACAAGTGCAAGAACGAATAAATGTTATAATTAAGCAAATAAATGAGCAGCATAAAGCAATTGTAAAAAACCTGATTAAGCCTAGAGAAGAAATAATTAACACAAAAAATAACACATACCAAATCAATGTACTGAAGGAAATTTTCAACCTAAATCTCAGTTTAGACTTACTCAAAGACCAAATAGAGAACATTGCGGAAGCCATTCAATTAGCTAGAGTTAAAATTATACCAAGAAACATTCTGACGACAGAAGAAATTGTGGAAGCAACACATATCTTGAGAAAAGATAACATTACAATCAACAATTTTGAAAAAACATACGAATATTTGGAATTAGCAGCTATAATTCAAAATACAAAAATTATATTCATTGTTATGATTCCTAGTTTTAAAAGTTCAAGTTACACCCGCCTGCTTCTGGAACCTGTTGCGAAGAATGGTAAAATGCTGAAACTGCCGTCAAAGAGAGCCATCATCTCCGATCAAGATACCTATTTCATAACTGGAAATTGCTACGAAGTCGAAGAAGAAACCATCTGCAGATCAAACGAGCTGATAAACGTCTCTGCAGACAACTGCTTCTCAAAGCTACTGAAAGGGTTCTCAGGACAATGTAGTTTCGTCGAGTCCCTTAACGAACCACAAGTCGAAAGAATTGATGATAATCATATCATCGTCAAAAGAGCTATCAATATTCCATTGAGCACAAATTGTGGAATGACAAGCAGGAACATTACTGGAACTGCGTTAATATTCTTCCAGAACTGTACTATTACTATCAACAACACAAGATACAATAACATTGAATTATCCGGCAAGGAACCACTTCTAATGATTCCACTAAACGGATTAGACATTGTCGAATCCCATTTAGAAACCAATGAAACCATTACCCTCGAAAAACTGGAGGAAGCACATTTTTTAACAAGAAAGAAGCTCGAAGTCTTGCATAAACAACAATTGCATCTCACTTTTGGAACATGGACTTTCGTAGTATTCCTAGCAATAGCAGTTGGACTTATGAAAACCCGTTACACATCATGCAAACCAAAACCAAACACTTCAACCAGATCCATCGAACCGGGACGGCTCGATCTTAAAGGGGGAGCAGTTACGGCCCATTCTGGCCCTACACAAATCGAGACAACCCAATCGATAAACACCGTCAGCAAAATCGCCCGCGAAACATCGCAGTCCGACGCACCATCAAATTCCAGCGGCGACCTGGATATTATCGCGGCGTCAACAACTCAGCCACGCGTGCACACAACCGCCGAAGTAAGCAGAACACATCCGGTCAACAACAAACAAATTTGCGGAAGCAGCAGAACATCAGGAGCACCATTCCATTTTTAATTGAATAAAGAAATCAGTTTCAATCAGACGACCGAATCGAATCGACGCATTTTTAAAAACTCTAAAAAGAAAGTCCCGGTCGTTTTTTATATAAACAATTTTCTTACATCTATGGTTAGTAAGGTGGAAAACCGATTACTCGCGGTGTACTCGAGTTTAGGAGGGTGACATATTTTTAGGAGAAGGATGGGATATAAGGAAATTGTAACAATGTTGATGAACACTCATTTCATAAATCTATTCGTATATCTATAGTGTATTTACATTTCAACTTATTCTACTATTTATAGCAAGGGGACGAATTACCCGCAAAGGAAGGAAAGGAGGGTATAAGGATGTAGGGACAATCACACACGAAGATCTATAGCTTTAAGGAAAACATATATATGGGACATGTAATCAAGGTCTAACCGAGCCAACACATCTCTCACCGGCACATTGGGCTGTCTTCCTCGGGCCCGAAGGGAGTTTTCTAAATTCGATCTGGCGACCAGATACACCTCGCACGACCAAACAATGTGCTCGATGTCGTGATAACCTTGGCCACAAACGCAGAGATTGCTGCTGGCAAGATTGAAACGAAAGAGTAGTGCATCTAACGAACAGTGATTGGACATGAGTCGGGAGAAGGTGCGAATAAAGTCCCGGCTCAAGTCTAGACTTTTGAACCACGGTTTGAGGCTAACCTTAGGGATAATCGAGTGAAACCACCGGCCCAATTCATCTTCATTCCACTTGCGTTGCCAGTTAGCGATGGTATTTTTGCGGACTAAAGAATAAAATTCATTGAAGGCGATTTGACGCTGATAAATATCGCCTTCAATTGCACCTACCTTTGCTAATGAGTCAGCCCTCTCATTACCCGGAATGGAGCAATGTGAAGGGACCCAGATAAAGGTAATGACATAACAGCGTCTGGATAAAGCACTCAAAATTTCTCGTATTCTCTCAAGGAAGTACGGCGAGTGCTTTTCCGGCCTCACTGAACGGATAGCTACGACAGAGCTAAGACTATCCGTTACAATGTAATAGTGTTCAACAGGTCGTGAGGCGACGCTGTCCAGCGCCCAATGAATTGCTGCCAATTCAGCAATATACACTGAGCAAGGATTCTGAAGACTGTGTGAGGTGCTAAAAAATTCGTTGAACACTCCAAATCCTGTGGACTCGTTTATAGTGGACCCATCAGTAAAGTACATATTATCAAAATTGATACCCCCATACTTTTCATCGAAGATCGTTGGAGCGATCCTCGATCGTTGGTAATCTGAATATCCATGGATATCTTGCTTCATGGACAGATCAAAATGCACAGAGGAATTGATGTAGTCAGGGAAACAAACACGGTTGGGAATATACGAAGAAGGATCAACCTGCATGGAGATGAATTCATGATATGAACTCATGAATCCAAAGTGAAAATTTAGCTCGATCAGCTGCTCAAAATTTCCGATCACCAATGGGTTCATGACCTTACACCGGATGAAGAACCGAAGAGATAATAATTTGAAGCGATCTTTTAGTGGGAGTAGGCCTGCCAAAACCTCGAGTCTCATGGTATGCGTTGAGGGCATACATCCCAACGCGATACGGAGACAAAGATACTGAATTCGCTCGAGTTTAATGAGGTGTGTTTTGGCAGCTGATTGAAAACAGAAACTGCCATACTCCATCACTGAGAGAATAGTTGTTCGATACAACATTATAAGATCTTCTGGGTGGACTCCCCACCAGGTGCCGGTAATTGTACGGAAAAAGTTTATTCTTTGTTGGCATTTTTTACTCAGATACCTAATATGGGCCCCCCAAGTACATTTGGAGTCGAACCAGACCCCAAGATACTTGAATGACATAGCATGAGTGATCGGTTTACCCAAAAGTTGAAGCTTTGGTTTTGCTGGTCTATGCTTCCTAGAAAGAAAACCACCATCTCTGTTTTCTCCGTGGAGAATTCGATCCCTAGACCAATGGCCCAGGTTGAAAAATTGTTCAAGGTATCTTGTAAGGGTTCTTGCAGGTCGGATTCGTTTGATCCTACGACAGACACCACTCCATCATCTGCAAGTTGTCTTAGGCTGCAATTTTGTGTAAGGCAATTGTCGATGTCGCTTACATAGAAGTTGTACAAAAGGGGGCTTAAACATGAGCCCTGGGGGAGGCCCATGTAAGAGACCCGACTTACTGCCGAATCTCCGTGAGAAAAGTTCAAATGTTTCTCACAAAGCAAGTTATATAACATATTATTCAATAGAGGCGGCAGACCCCGAGAGTGTAATTTGTCCGACAAAACCTCTATTGAAACAGAATCGAAGGCCCCCTTTATGTCCAAGAATACTGAAGCCATTTGCTTTTTTTCGGCGTAAGCCATTTGAATTTCTGAAGAAAGCAACGCAAGACAATCATTCGTCCCCTTGCCCCTGCGGAACCCATATTGTGTATCTGAGAGTAGGCCATTCGTTTCAACCCATCGATCAAGGCGGAACAAGACCATTTTCTCCAACAATTTCCGTATACAAGACAGCATTGCTATTGGGCGGTACGAATTGAAGTCGGACGCGGGTTTTCCGGGTTTTTGAATAGCTATAACTCGTACAATATTATTCTCCAGAACCGATTGAATAAATTCAACAAGCGATGTTTCGCCACATCAGGGAGATTTTTCAGCAAGATGAACTTAATTCTATCCGATCCCAAAGCAGAATTGTTACATGAAAGCAGAGCAAGAGAGAATTCTACCATCGAAAACTCAGAATCAAGATCGCACCTACCTTGTGGTATATCTCGAACAATTTTTTGCACAGGAGCGGAATCAGGACAAACCTTCCGTGCAAAATTTAAAATCCATCGATGTGAATATTCTTCGCTTTCATTCGTTGAAGAGCGATTTCTCATGTTTCGAGCCACTTTCCATAATTTTTTCATTGACGTTTCTCGTGACAAACCTCCCACGAAATTTCGCCAATAAGCACGTATTTTCCCTTTGATTAAGTTTTTAAATTGATCTTCAAGGTCCAAATACGTTTGAAAATTTTCAGGGGTTCCACGTTTCCGAAAAGCTTTAAATGCATTCGATTTTTCTACATAAAGCTTGGAACATTGGCTATCCCACCATAGATTGGGAGGCCTTCGGGAAATGGTGGAACCTGGGATGGGTTTCGTTTGAACGCGAACCGCGCTGTCATAGATCAAACGAGAAAGGAAGTTATACTCCTCCAATGGAGGTAAACCATCTCTGGAATTGATGGCTAGAGTAATCGCGTCCGCATATTTTTTCCAGTCAATGTGTCTTGTGAGGTCATATGCCATGTTTATAGATTCAGAAGAATTCGACCCAATGGTGATGGAAATTTTGATTGGCAAGTGATCACTACCGTTGGGGTCCTGGATTACATTCCACTTGCAATCTAACGATAGGGAATTCGAGCAAAGCGAGAGGTCAAGAGCACTTGGGTTAGCAGGAGCACGGTCATATTGAAGCTGTTACAAAGGTCAACAATGAACGATTGTCGTCGTACTGTTCCCCCCAGGTAGTTCCGTGAGAGTTGAAGTCTCCCAAGATCAATTGTGGCTCAGGAAGGAGTGAGCACATGTCATCAAGTTGTTTGCGGCTAACTGCAGCTCTCGGAGGCCAATACAAGCTGACAATACAGAGGTCTTTGCCTCTGATGTTTGCATGACAAGCAACAGCTTCGATCCCTCCAATAGGTGGAAGGTCAATTCTAAAAAATGAGTGGCACTTATTGATCCCCAAAAGCACCCCTCCGTATCTATCATCACGGTCCAAGCGTATAATATTAAAATCGTGGAAAGAGATATCATCTCGCGAAGAAAGCCAAGTTTCGGACAGAGCAAAAACATCACAATTGAAGTTATGAATTAAAAATTTGAATGTATCCAATTTAGGGATAAGACTACGACAATTCCACTGTAAAACAGTGATATCTCCGACCTCTCTATTTGAATTAGACATCAAGAGAGATAATCATTGCAAGGAGGGGCCATGTTTGCATCAATTGTTGCAAAAGTGTTCTTAATACTGGAAGCATTGAGATGACAATGGTTCTGATGGAGTCGGAAACATTAAAACACTTGACGATTTGATCCAAAAGGTCAGACAACTTTATAAATCCCGATTGGGAAGTTGAACTGGACGGAAAAATTGGGACAGTTGGGGTTTTTGATGTCCCCTCGAGTGCTGGGTCGTTCGAACATGAAATATTCCCACGGAAGCCAGGAGGAACCTGGTTTTGCTTGTCCGCTGCACTCGATTTTTTAGGCAAGCTAACAGAGGATATAACCGTGGGGACTTGTTCTTGAACTTTGGGAGTGGTCACATTTTTGCGCCGGGGATTCCCTTTGAAAATAAACGGTGTGCCCCCGCTAGCTGTGTCCGCTTCCATTTCATCAACTGGCAACGTGGAAAAGGTATTGTGTGTTGAGATTGGTTGTTCTTGTTGTTGGGTCAGTGGCGAAGCGCCCTTCAAAATTTCCGCAAATGTGCGCTTCGAGCGTTCCTTTAAAGAGCGCTTCTGTTTCTCCCAGCGACTCTTGTAAGTTTCACAAACTGAGTTCCCGAGACCTTCGCTCACGCCTTGTTCAGTAAACATTCACGCGTAAAATTAGCATTTTGGGTAGAAATACTTTTTCCCGAGAAATAAAAAAAAAATCTACTTTATTGAGAAATCACTAACATTATGAAGAATAATTTGAATGAAAAATCAATTTTAATCCAGTCTTTTAAATGCTGAACGTAACTGCGGTTGGTTCATGATCCAAATCATTTTATCGATGACGCATGCAAACATTCTAATCTATATAACTAGAGTGACATTGCTCTCTAGTTCCTAAATCCTTCCTTCTTTTATTGTAGGACACCTCAAAAATCGTTTGTTTGAGTGAAAACAAATTCTTTATCTAAATGACTTAATGAATAAAGAAATCTTCAAAACTATACTCCATCGCTCTCCACTTCCCTTCCCTAATTCCGGAATTTTAGGATTTTTCACCAAAAGGATTGGCAGTGAGCAGTTTGGACAAAAATGGGATTTTTTAATGTGTTTCGTGGTTAAGCGCATCCCAGTGAGAGTGTTCTGCTCGTCGAAAATGTCACCCCTTCAAAGCCTCAATCTGGAACTGGACACTAAGGCTTTGAGGAAAATCTTCCTCTTTGTCAAATAGCTCTCTTCTATCCCTGCCTTCTCATGAGGGAACATTTGTTACCCTACTAACTTTAAGCCTTGCGTGAGCAGAGTTGCCAATCTTCCAGTTTTTCCTGGATATTGCCAGTTTTTTTTAAAGCATGCCAGCAAAACAGCCAAAGGCAAACAATCTCCAGCTCTTTCAAATGTCTACAGTTTTTTCCAGCTTTTTTATCTTTTGGACACTTTACTTGCATTTAAGCGTTTTAGCGTTTTACTCCCCTAAATTATACTCTTTTGTGCCCAGACTTGCTTTCACTAGAATGTGTTTGCCATAGTTTGGCCCTGTATGCAATCTATGCATATAAACACTTGCATGAGAGAATCGAGCAATGGTGTAAAGGCATTTAGGGTAACACGGGGTGATTTGGTCATATGGGGTGATTTGGACCACCCCTTTATCTCAAAAATTACGGCTCAACTTGGATTTTTTATAATGTCATTTCCTTCTATTGTTGAACCGTATGTACCTAAAGTAAAAAAACTTTGGTAAAACTTCACAAGTAGAGGGAAACGGTAGCATAAACACAGCAAGCACTTTGATCGTCAAAAAATGTGAGTTTTCCGATAGTGGTTTTAAGGTTTTTCCCGCTAATTAACTTTTTTGCTGTAAAGTTCTGTTCGTCTACAGAAGAGGAACAATTTGATGTAGCGAAACTGTAAGTTTGATAACAATAAATGAAATTAATTGCATTTTAATTTTTGCCTGTTGAGTGGGGTGACATGGACACGTTTCTGTGGGGTGAATTGGTTCTACAGATTTGAAACTTTTTTTGGTCTAATTGATTCCAGATGTCCCTGAATTACAAAAAGAGGAAGGACAGACAACGTTGCAAGAAGGAGGAGCTTGAAAGAGCAACGCAGGCCATCGAGAACGGATTTTCTTTGACTAAGCATCAAAAATGCTCGACCAACAGTGAAAAGATTCATGCAGAATTCGAGATGGTGTCAATCCAGCTTTTCTGGTGTGGAATCTGGCCAACACAACTGGTATCGATCCCAAAACATTGTTACTTATTGTAACATTATTCCAAAATACTTTACATAAACATAAGTATGTTTTTTTCGATGAACACTGGACCAAATCACCCCACAGACGGTCCAAATCACAAACCAATCCTTATTTTGTTTGAAGCCAAGATAGTGATAGAGCGTTCCGTTTTGTCTCATATTCCGAACACTTAAGCTTTGATGGCCATTAAAGAGTGTCTCATTTCTGAAAATGGTATTTTTTGGCGAAATTAATTTGATTTCTGCATCCAATAGAGCCTTCTTTTTCATTTCACTACAATAAAATTGATTTACAAATACATATTCATCGTGAAAAACTAAAAATATATTCAAGCTCATTTGTCTCAAATTTCGAACGTCATTTTTGTCACTTTGTCCAAACATTTTTGTCTCAAATTCCGAACAGCAAAAATGCATTTAAAAAAAAATCAAAACTTTTAATATATCAATAAAAATACTATAAAATATAATATAAAAATTTCAATATATCAAATTAAAGTCAATTAGCTAGTCCTTTTTGGAAAAATGGGAAAATATGCTAGCAACAAAAAAAAAATGGATTTTGCTTTTGTAATTATTGATTGTATTTGTTTCTTATAGTTTACATGGTTTCGGGACAAAGGGTGCTATATCGGTATCGATACCATTAAATGATGTTAAAATGAAGTCTATAACCCAAAGAATGTCAGGGTTTTGTATATTAAATTATTTATAACATCAAAGTTCAGTAAATTTTCATCTAAAAATGAAGTGTTTGCAATTTTAATCATGCGTAGAAACTTGATTCATATTCCGAACCTTAATTTCAATGAAGATATCTGCATAAAATATCATTTCATTTCATCCAAATATCATTTTATTATGTAGATTCTTACCATTTCTAGAACTTAACATGAAAATAACAAACAAAGTAGTTGAAAAAACTACAAAAACTGAAAAATTCACGATGCTTGTTTTTTACAGAATTTGCTAACGCAACCATTTTATCACTGGTTTTGACTGTCACTGTTTTGCAAATGCTCAATATTATCAATTATAGGCTGTATCGATAGCTGTAAATGATGTTAAAATGAAGGCTATAACCCGAAGAATTTCGGGATTTTGATTATTCAATAATTTATAACATTAAGGTTCAGTAAATTTGCATTTGAAAATGAAGTGTTCGGAATTTGAATCATGCGTAGAAACGTGATTCATATTCCGAGCGCTACTTCAATATTAATTTTAATGAAGATTTCTGCATAACATATAATTTTTTTCGCCCATTTATTGTAGGTTCATATATTCTCTAGCACTTAACATGAAAACAACAGGCAAAATAGTTGAAACAACTACAATAACTGAAAAATGAACGATGCCCTTTTTTTTACGGAATTTGCTAACGCAAACATTTTATCATTGGTTTCATTTGTACTTTCTTGCAAATGTCTAATATTTTAAATTATAGGCTGTATCGATACCTGTGAATGATGTCAAAATGAGGCCTATACTTTAAAGAATTCTGTGTTTTCATTATTCAATTATTTATAACATAAAAGTATAGTAACTTTACATTTAAAAATTAAGTGTTCGGAATTTGAGACTGTCCGGAATATGAGACAAAACTGTATTCGAAAAAGTTTTAGATCTTATTAAAATATGAACTTTTATCGGAGACATCAATACGTGAACTGACGTGCAATAATATTTTATTTCGGTTTTCTTATGGAAATTTAAACTTTTTTTTCTCTATTATAGTGACCTTCAACACATTTCGGCTGGTTCGTCACTTTTACTTCCATTTTTGTAAGAATGTCGGGAGTGAGAATTGAGCTCGTGATCTCCGCGTGAGAGGCATGGTTGTTAACACTACGCCAGATCGCCTCCTGTATATAAACTATTTGACCATAATTTGGCAGGTATTATAAATTTTGAGTTAAAATTTTCTGTAAAAAACGTGCAAATTTTATAATGCCACAAACATTAATTAAAAAAAAAAAAGACAAAACTCGTTGGTGGCTTCCCGTCATTCCATACTGGTCCATTCTCCTCCGCATCCGCCGCACCGAGATCGCACCCTGCAGTATAGTTTTATATCCCCGCTTTTATTGGTCGTTTTCTTATCTCAAACACTACCAATCGGCAGCAGCCCAGCAGACAGACCGTTTGCCAGCATTATCGCGCGGCGGCATTTCCTGTGAGGTCGTTCGGTTTTAGTGCGACAAGCGGTAAGATTCTCCCACCCGATGCGACCCGTCCTGATGTGGTGGCCATAGATTGGCTCAATTATTGCTGCTCAACGATCGTTGTTCGCATCTCCGATCAGATCCCGTGGCGGCTCGGTATGGAATGTCCCGAGCTGTCACTGATTGATGGAAAATATTGACTACATCACAACTAATTGAACCTTTTTTCTCGTTGACACTGATCTCGGTTGGTATCTTTAATTAGAAATATTGCAAGCATGGTAAGCTGGGACCGAGTGGTGATGAAAGCAACAAAAATTATGTAATACCACTCGTCCAGTCCAACATCATCCCGTGGCACATAGCATGACAGTAGCAAAAAAAAAAGGGTGGAGGAAAAAAGCTATCCGCCTCGATTACAACGATGTGTACCATAGTTTATCTAATAAAAGTGGGGAAAACATATACCCCACGATAAAAGTTGGAAACTTGGCTCGATGGAACTGTGACGGGGGGATATCGATACGTGTTCAATAGCATCCGACGGGATGAGCTAAATATTTTCCCCGTATTCGTTCGCTGAAGGGATCTGAACTGGACCTAAGCCATAAGCGCCAAGCGAGCCAGCGACAAACTTTGATGAGAAAGTTTTTTTCCTCTTTAGTGGCGATCCAACACGAGTAGTGGATATCGAGCATATTGTGGCGAAGGACACAATGTGCTCTACAATATCGAACGCTTGCGATATTGTTTCGGGAATATGTGCACCTCGGTGGATGATGAAGCCGGGCAAAAACAAAGTGATTCGATATCGTTTGGGGTATTGGTGTAGTTGTTTCTAAATTTGTTGTCAGCACGATGGAATTTTTCCGGGATTCTCTGCTGATAAAAGTAAATTAGCTTTGTCCCATGGCACGAGCTGAAGGTATCACAGATATTTATTTTTCCATTTATATCGAAATGATTTTGCTGATCTACAGAGAACAATTTTGCTTCGGTATGCTCTAAAAGTTTTTGGAAGACAGTTTGTATGGAGAATTTGAAATATAGAAGCTAGAGCAGAAGAACAGTCTTTCCAACGGTAACCCTAACGTAACCTAGAAAAAAAGCGTTATATCGATTATTTCAAGAGATAGAAAAAAACTTTGCTTTACAAAGATGTCTCAAATAACTAGGACTACAACATGTTTACCTCTATCTATAAAGATAAGAAAGTTATATTTTTTATTTCATCGACAATTTTGGTCACCCTATTTTTGATAAAATAAAAATGAGTGCTCTATCATATGAAATAACTTTGTCTAAGACAGTTTTTGTCTCGAGAATAACTGTCGAACTCTGAATGCTAATTTCCACTTAAACACATCTCCTGGACCATTGTGCAATGGTTACAAGCTGGTGAAGTCAGAGAATTCAAAAAAGTTCTGCCATGGCGTACACGTTTCCATCCCTTCTAGTTATCTGAAACAATGAAATCGAATATGTTTTTAATCAGTGAAGAGAAAATGATGGTCGTATAAAAAAAATGCTGTTCAAAACTTGCTTTTTAAGTTTCTCTATTTAAAAAAATATTAATATTCATTATTTTTTATTGTTTTATGCCAGGCATGCATACCGACTGTATTCATATAAATTCGACATAAATCGGTTTAGTATAACTTGAGAAATGGTGTACACCGGTTGAAAAAAACTAGTTTCGAGAAAAACGTGTTTGAAGTTGATTGTTGTGGCCGTTCTAGATTTGACACCGCATCACTAAAATGGCTCCAACTCCGTAAATAATGGGGTTTTCGAAGAGTTTTCTCTATGGTATATTCTTGAATACCTAAACTTTAGAAATATGAAGAATTTAAACCTTAAGTACGTAGTCCTGACTACCCATCACAACCAGTGTGTATAGATAGTAGAGTGTGTGAATGAGATTTCACGGTATATATGCGTTTCCGCATTTTCTTCCCACATCGTGATGTAGTTAATTGTGTCACATTTAATTGGTTACTACTTCCATGGGAAAACTCTACTTTGATTTTTGTCTATTTGCCAAGTATTTTTGTTAAGTATCCACGTGAATAACGTCGGAAAATACGAATAATAGCGATATTTTTACTCAATCACCTGCATAGGAACAAACAAATTAATATTATATTAGCGATATCAAGATGATATTCTCATGGCTCACAGTGTCGGTCAGTGTGACATGGAAAAATAGTTCGTAACCAAGTGATAATTCATCAAAAAGGTACTGCTGCCGAGGACTACGAATAAGACTGCTCTTTGGACCACTTAAATAATAAACAAAATCTCAATGTGATACATTTGTCATTTATTGAGAATGTGCAGTTCTATAATTTCTGATACTCACAGATTCATGATATTTCGGACCAAAATTCATGGAACTTTGAGTATTTTCAATATTTATATTTTCTATGTAAACTTCATATTTAATCCAATTAACCCTACTCTGGATGGTCGAAAAATAACGGATTTTTGAGAATTTTAAATGTATTTTTTTTTAAATATTGGGATAAAAAATGGTGTTGGTAATTTTTTGGTGATTGGTTAAGCAACAATTCCAAATGAAATCGTCCTGAAAATGCAAATTTTTAAACTTGTATTTTTGATTCCAATGAAAGTGTGTTGGGTTGGAGGAAATATGAGTTTTTCACAGCAATTGGGAATTTTTTGACTCAAGCGTAACTTTCGAAAAGGGCGTATCGATTTGAGTAAGAGAAATCTTTGATAATTTTTATCTCAAAAACTATGAGTCGTACCGAAATAGTGTCTTAGAAAGAGTTATAGAGTATTGATGGTTGAATATGAAAAAAATGTACACTGAGAAAAACAATAGTACTCTTTTTTTTATTTACAAAATAAAAATTCAATTTGCAATATCCAAAATACATATTTTTTAATTTTTTTTTAATTTTTCCATACAAAATAGAAGTCATGTAGAAAATTAAAAAATTAGCCCAAGATGGTAAAACTATTTTTGACGAACTTTGTGGAACATCGAATTTTTAGGAATTTTCGAAACTTCGAGTTATTGTAGTTAGCAGTCACTTTTAATCGCAAATTATGAATCCTGATGTGATTTAAAACGAAAAGGTTATTATCAATCTCCTTCTAAATGCAACCATTCTCGAGATATTTAAAAAAATATTTCTAATTTATTGTTTTTTTATAGTAAATAATCCCTTTTAATATGTTTGTCGTGTTTTACCGTCATGTTCATGAAATTTTATGAATTTGCTTATAATTTCCAACAACTTTTCCGAATACATCATTATGGTTCATTTTTTGACTCAAGTGTAACTTTTGAAAACGTATTATCGATTTTAGTAAGAGAAATCTTTGATAATTTATATCTCAAAAAATATGAGTCGTACCGAAATAGTGTGTTAGAAAGAGTTATAGAGTATTGTTGGCTTAATTTGAAAAAAATATACACTGAGAAGAAAAATTAGTACTCTTTTTTTTATTTACAAAATAAAATTTTAATTTGCGATGTCTAAAAATATGTATTTTTTATATTTTGTTTCAATTTGTTCATATCAAATAGAAGTCATGTAGAAAATTTAAAAAATGGGCCCAAGATAGTAAAACTATTTTTGACAAAATTTGTGGAACATCGAATTTTTAGGAATTTTCGAAACATCGAATTTTTGTATGTTAACAATCATTTTTAGCCACAAATTATGAATCCTGATGTGATTTAGAACAAAAAAGGTTATATCTCCTTCTAAATGTAGCCATTCTCGAGATATTTAAAAAAAATATTTGTAATTTATTGTCTTTTTAATAGTAAATAGGCCCTTTAAATATGTTTGTCGTGTTATACCATCATGTTCATGAGATTTTATGAATTCGCTTATAATTTCCAACAACTTTTCCAAATACATCGTTATGGTAAAGACATATGTTTAGGAGTTACGTTATGAAACATTCGAAGACATGTGGGTTAATACAAAACGCAGTGAAACTAAAAAATCTTTTTTATCTTAATACAAACTTCAATAAAAAAAAAATGTTGGAAATTATAAGAAAATTCATAAAATTTCATGAACATGACAGCATAACACGACAAATATATTAAAAGAGATTATTTACTATAAAAAAGATTATAAATTAGAAATATTTTTTTTAAATATCACGAGAATGGTTGCTTTTAGAAGAAGATTGATAATAACCTTTTTTGTTCTAAATCACATAATTCATAATGTGTGGCTAAGAAAGATTGCTAACATACAAAAATTCGAAGTTTCGAATTTTCGAATGACTTCTATTTTATATGAAAAAATTGAAAAAAAATATTAAAAAATACATATTTTTTGATATCGCAAATTAAAATTTTATTTTGTAAATAAAAAAAGAGTACTATTTTTTCTTTTCAGTGTATATTTTTTTCAAATTAAGCCAACAATAGTCTATAACTCTTTTTAACATACTATTTCGGTACGACTCATATTTTTATAGATATAAATTATCATAGATTTCTCTTACTCAAATCGATACGCCCTTTTCAAAAGTTATGCTTGAGTCAAAAAATGAACCATGATGATGTATTTGGAAAAGTTGTTGGAAATTATAAGCAAATTCATAAAATTTCATGAACATGGCGGTATAACACGACAAACATATTAAAAGGGATTTTTTACTATAAAAAAGACAATAAATTAGATTTTTTTTTTTAAATTGAGAAGGAGATAGATAATAACTTTTTTTGTTTTAAATCACATCAGGATTCATAATTTGTGGCTAAAAGTGATTGTTAACATACAAAAATTCGTAGTTTCGAAAATTCCTAAAAATAAAAAAAAATAAAAAATATGTATTTTGGATATTGCAAATTTAAGTTTTATTTTGTAAATATAAAAATAGTACTATTTTTTTCTCAGTGTACATTTTTTTCATATTCAACCATCAATACTATATAATTCTTTCTAAGACACTATTTCGGTACGACTCATAGTTTTTGAGATAAAAATTATCAAAGATTTCTCTTACTCAAATCGATACGCCCTTTTCAAAAGTTATTCCCAATTGCTGTGGAAAACTCATATTTCCTCTAACCCAAACGGAATACACACTTTCATTCGAATCAAAAATACTCATGTTTTGTCATTTGTCGATTTCATTTGGAATTGCTCTAAGGCAAAAAAAAATAGACGAATAGTGTGCGAAGTCATAATTTTTAAGTGATTTTTGACATGCTGTAAATCGTGAGAAATTAACGCATATCGATGGGATATACATCATTTTAAAGCTACAACTTCAAGTAGTAGAACATTTTACGTACATTTTTTTATCCAATAATGCCGGGAATAAATAGAAAATCGATTTTTTTCCACTCTTTCAAAGATTTTGTGGACTAACACATTTTTTTACCAATCAACTCAACTCAACCCTAATACTTGAAATTTTTTATTTATTTATTTATTTATTTATCGCTTAACATTTCCGACTTCGCACTCTGTTCCTCTAATTTTTTTGTCGGGTGTATATTTGAAGATAGATTTTTTTTTATTTTTTGGATGCCAATATAGTGATTATTATTAGGGATGAAACGGATATCCGGTAACTATCCGGTATCCGGCCTATCCGGCCAATATTTGCTATCCGGCCGGATACCGGATAGTTGAAAAAAAAATTTCTTATTAACATAAGATAAATTACAACAAAATAACATATAAACATTATTCACACGTGATTAAAAATAAGGTGTGATTACTGACATATCAAAATGTAATTGAAATTGAATAATCAACAACTCATATCATCAAAGTTTTAGTCAGCTCCATCGCTTTCGTATCGTTTCGTTAAACGTTTCGTTGAAGACGGCAATGAGATGATTTTGATTTTAATGATTTTTTTGTCTGTCTGTTTACGTTTCGAGACCTGAACATCGGGCCTAAAAAGGTTGCAATCAGATAATTTTGATCTTCTTCTAAGTAAATAATACGACCTCTCCAGTGTTTAAAGATATTCTCATACGAAGTAAGCTCGGTGTTCTTTGTGAAGTCTCGTCCTTATCCAAATACTTTTTTGATGCAGGAACATGTGGAATTACCTTGAATATATAAAGGCCCAACGCACTTCTCCACCGAGGCTAAGTCTTGTTGAGTCTTCAAATTAGTGAATTTATCGCCGATCATAATAATTTCGATTTGTAGTGAAGTAAGTGTACCCCCTCTCAGACTGACATCCCTGGAGACAGTTCTACGTTTGTTCTCAATCTCAATGAAAATAATTGATTGCTGATTGCATGTAACTCCTACTCTTACTCGGCCGGTATTCGAATTATCTCAATACACTCACAAAAAGATATTTATAAAAATATAAAATCATTATCAGAATAAAACTGTTCCTTGTAGAAAACATGATACATTATTAAATAGGATTTTTTTCAATTAGCAACAATCACACCTCGGTAAAACCTCATTAGTTACGATATCGCCACTGTGCAAAGTTAAATTGGATACTTATTCTAAACAGAAAATTTAATATTAGTTCAAAATTTTTATTTAAAAATGTGTTTATTTCTTTCTTACATTTAACACTTTTTTTGCACCATGTCACATGCCGTTTCTCTCAATTTTGTATTTGCTAATAAAGAGTCGAATATCTGGTCGCCGGTATCCGGTATCCGGCCAAACCACGCTATTCGTTTCATCACTAATTATTATCCTGTTGGCAGGTGGGCGTGTGGATACTCTTTCTAAAACTGGTGGCACGTTTTTCTCAAAATCTTGTGGCTGAAATTGACTTGAGCTCAAACTTGAGCTTGGGTAGTGAACCGATCTAGCTGAAGTTGACATGTGAAAATGTTAAAGTTAATTATCAAAAAATGTAACTTAACCGTTTTTTGATATCTCAATTTTAATTTTTTTTTGATTTTTTAAATAGTGATTTTTGTTGAAAAAAAATTGCCAGATTTTTATTCGAATGGCCGCCATCTTGGCAATCTTGGAATTTTCAAAAACCGCTTCAGATAATTATAATTCCTATAATAACTAGTAAGCCAGTAAGGCTAGTGACTAACCACCTTTCTTATCGGTAAATGATTTAATGATTAACAGTATTTGCGATTAACAAGTGTAGATAATCTTTGTACAGGTCGGACTCGATTATATACGGACTCAATTATATGTGATTCGATTATATACAATTATAGACTCGATTATATACAGTTTAAAAAAATATATATTTTTTATATTTCAATTATGTTTCATTTTACGAAAAAATTATTACCTTTCAACGTTAAGGTGAAATTTAAGTGGCTTTCATATGTATAGTGGGGTCAAAGTCGTGATTTTTGAAGATTTTTCTTGAATTTTCACCAGGAAATGTTTATATCGATATTGCAGCGAAACTAAGATAGACAGAAGTTGGGTGTCAAAAAACAAATTGTTAAAAACTTTAATTAAGAAAAACTTTAATTTTATTGATAGAGACAATCAAGTTCAATATGAATTTTTATGATAAAATTAATAATAACACATTAAAAATTACTAACTTTGAAGTTTTTCACTTCCAAAATGTTATTCAAAACCACTAGTTTAGATGTTTCACAACTATATCCTATACTAAATTTTCTCATCTTTTCAATGGAAGCAACAGAATCGTCTTCTGTAGGGTATTTTTTTATGTAGCGCCTGTTTGAGGCAACAGAGTCCGAAACAATCAAAAAGTTGTATAACTCTGTCATTGTTGAAATTCGAACATATTCGTGGAATGATTTTTTCATCAAATATAATTATCTATCATCTCCCGAATTAATCCGGATTTTGACGTAGGACTACGTCTAACCGGAAGATATAGGGGGTGAAATGAAAATCTAGGCAATGAACAAGTAGGAAAAAATGCAAGATTTGGAACGCTTATAACTCGAGCATTTCTCAATAGATCGCAAAGGTTTTTGCATCAATTGATAGGAAATATATCTACGCATCTATCATAACGAATAACATTTCATTTTTCTTGAGATGAATAATTGAATAATTGTGAAATATTAAGCATTGTCCAAATGCACTATGTGCCCATTTTTGATTGGTTCATTTTGTGCTCCTCAAATCGTACCGACCAAAACGGGCAACCAGAGCACCAGCGAAATACAATGAAGCATGATTGGAAAGGAAAAAGAAATATGAACGAAACATTGGTCGCAGTCTCACACATGCGTAATTCTCGAGCCAGCCAGTCAGCTTAAAAATCCCCGCTCCGCTGCCGTAACGATCATTCTCATCGAAACCGTACACCACATCGTTTCGCATCACATCAAATCAACAAAGCAACACAAGCAGCCATGTCTGGACATGACAAAGGAGGAAAAGTGAAGGGAAAGGCAAAATCCCGCTCGAACCGTGTTGGTCTGCAATTCACCGTATGTGTATCCGCCAATTGCTCCGCAAGGGTAGCTAGGCCGAGCGCGTTAGTACCAGTGCACCAGTCCACCTAGCCGGCGATATATAGTTTCGGCCGCCGAAGTTATCGAGTTAACTGGCAAAGCTGCTCGCGACGATAAGAAAACCCGCATTCAGAACAGACCACAATCGGTTCCGTGGACACCAAGACAACAACAGGCAGTTGCAGCGAGTGGCGAGTGGCAAACGCAATTGCAAAACGGCAGCAGGTAGCAGAAGAAAAAGTTTGTTCTTTATACAAACTGCTTTGGTGGCAAATCCAGAACAAGGCGGCATCGAGGGCGTTCGAAATGGTTTTTTTCAAAACCACGAGTACTAAGTTTTCTAAATTGGAACCATTCCATAAAACACGGCGCTTGTCAGTGCCATTAAACCTTTCAAAAAAGAGTTTACGAAATACAGTTCAATGCATTCTAAAATATTATCCAAAATAATAATTAAACACAAATTGATTTTTTCATAATTTGTTTGCCAAGATATGATGAGTATGAGAATTTGGCAGTTGTGCTGAGCTTATTGATGGTTGGGGACTTTCTCGATTATTCAATTTTCAAGAATTCTTAAATTGCTTCCAGATTGAAAGAACAGTAATTTACATTTAGCTCGACATTTAGCTAATTGGATGGACCTGTAATGCGACATATTTAGTTGGACATTTTTGTAAACATAGAGTTCGGGGTCCAAATTATGACCCCACATTGAAAGACGACACTGTACCACTGTCATCGCAAATGTTCAATTACAGGTTAAAATCGCCTCCAATGCGACACTGAGCGGTGCTTCGGCACGTCGCGTTAAATGTAATTTACTGTACAACATGTCACAAGCAGGATGGGAAGAAATTTTCCAACTGTGAAAGCTGTGGCGAGTGGCAAACGCAATCGCTAAACAGGAAGGTTTAGCCGAACAAGATGGGGATATCGAGTGATAACAAAACAATAAGCTCTTTAGATTAAAGATAATTTTGTGATCTTGAAAAGGACCCTTTTTAGCCTGCATGTGAATCCAACGAGCGAACAAATCGTAATGAATGTATTTTTTTGCCATCGCTGCCTTATAACGCTCATTCGTCGTCTCGTTGGACTCGCCCCTTTGGCTGAGTCTGCCGATATGTCTCTATCCTGTGAGCGTGTACCGCTAAAGTACAAAACGCGCGGATCCGCTGAAAAATATATCATTCTCTTTCAACCCGTAAATCAGTGTGGTTGTATGGCATCGTTTCACATCACATCGCATCAATGGATTGGTTCCGGAGCACCAGTATACCTAATAGCGGTTATAGAATTTCGGCCGGCGGAGTGCTCGAGTTGGCTTGCAATGCTGCTCACGACAATAAGAAAACCCGCCTACAGAACAGAGCACATTTGGTTCGGTGGCAACAACTAGTTTCAGTGAGTGGCAAACGCAATCGCAAAACGGCAGCAGGTAGAAAAAGGAAAAAGTTTGTTTATACAGACTGCTTTGGTGGCAAAACCAGCCACCGTAAAACACGGCGCTTTTCAGGGCCATTAAACCTTTTAAAGAAGAGTTATTAAAAGTTATTCACAATACCAATGCATTCTGAAGTGACATAATATGATATATAATATGAACTGATTTATTTTGTTTATGCTTGTTTTTGAACTTCTTGGTGGTTGGGGTCTTTTAAGTTGATCATTCAGTTCTCACAAACCCATGCATGGTTCCCGAATTGAAAGTGGCTTCATGCAGGATGGCATTCACGATTTTCTCGGTAGCAAGAACTGCTTTCTTTGGTTGATAACTGATGTTGAAAATTGACTGAGGTTACATCTGCATTGTATAGAAACATAACTAAGGAGCAACATGATGAGCTATGTATTTCCTGCTGCTCTGTTCTTATTTTAAAGGACTTTAATCCGAAGGTCATCCGTCCCTGTATTCACTGTTGGTTTTTCAGAACGCTTATAGCTCATCTATTTCTCGACAGATCGTAAAGTTCGTCTCCATTTCATTTTTATTTACATTGTTTGCGGAGACTACAAATCTTACAATTCATTCGTTTTCGAAACCACAGTTTAAGGTACGGTAATGTGCTCAATAGTGAAATATATGATAGTGAATGAGCTGAGGACCACTATGCATTCCCTATCATAGCCATCATTTTGATTGTACGATATGTGCATACGCCAAAAGATGCCCGGCGTTGTACATTGAATAAGTACAAAGCCTTCAGAAAAATATTAAGAAGCAACTATAAGATAGTGAGAAAAAATTGAGAATGTTTGTAAAAAAACGCAAAAACACAACATCAAAGGTTCTGTTCAGAACCTTCAACATATTCATAAAGAGTAAACAGTAAACTTATCCATTTTTCAGTTAGATAGGTAGGTATTCACGTAGGAGAAGAAAATAGAACAATATATTTAAAATATATATTTAAAAAGCATAAAAAACGATTAAAAATAACCTTTTTTTTGACTCGATTATATACAGGATTCGATTATATACAGTGAAAATAAATCCGAAACTGTATATAATCGAGTCCGTCTTGTATCGGAACAGTCACAAAAACAATCAATTACCTAGCAACAAAAAAAAAAACAATTTTCATATCGTGCGATGCGCTGTCAGAGAAGAAAAAAAAACTACAGCCTCCAATTACTTCTGCGGAGAGCGACTGCATATGTTCCCTTCACTGTTGCACTTTGGTTGAATGTGAATGAAGTGTCCAGAATAGGATGCACCAACAAAATAGCCAGCTAGAACGGACTGTCCATTTTTCTGCCATTCGTTCGCATAAAAATAAAATATTCACCCAATCCCCAAGCAAAAAAAAAAACAGGCATTGTATATCTTACCCGTACAAATCATGCTTGCTGGACGCGCCTGGAGCATGGAAAATAAAATGTTAAAATGTACCAGTGACATATTTTGGGCCCAACTTTATTTTTCACAGCATCTAGCGAGAAGCGTCTGCCTCGAGGCGCGGCTCGTCCCCTATGCGAAGGGCTGTTTGTTTTCATTAAAAAGTTATTTTATTTAAATTTCCACCGAAAAAGATGAATGTCGCACGCCGGCGGACAGACAGAAATAAGGCTTCGGAAAGTATCACATTTCGGCTTACTTTCTTGCGAGCTTCGCGAGCTTTTTTGGACATTACACAAAAATGCAGCTAATAACGTAATAAGTCACTGCAACACCCGAAGGAAGGAATAATAAAAATTTATGGCGTGATGAAAACACATTGCTGTGAGATTATGAACGAAACGGAACACTGGACACCGCAATTAGCATTTTCAGTTCTTGAAGAAACCCTTGTTTTTGTTCGGTTCTAATCTGGGCTTCAAAAGATTTCGGAAGGAAGGAATGGTTGAAGGAATTAATTTGAATACTTCGCTTGTGGTTTTGTATACCAGCTGGGGCCCCGATTCGTCGGGTAAAAAAAGGAAGCCAATTCAAACCTCGCTCATCCACTCTCGTCTAATCATTCTAAACCAACCAAGGGGAGGAAAATAAATCACGCTAATCTAATCCTATTATGACGGTGGAATCAAATCACATTAAAACCTACCACAAGTTGGCTGGAAAGGCACAAACAATAGAATTAAACGCATTGTTGATAATCACCAAATGGTAACACATTTACATTTCACTCCCGCTTCCATATCTCAGGTTGGGCATACAATGTAATCCGAAACTGGACTAAGAGAAGATTACCACTGACAGACAAAAGTGCAATATTTCAATCACGAAATTGTCATGCTGGAAAATCACACACAATATGTATCTCAACACACATCGGGGACTGTGGAGTGACGGCGGACCCGCAGCGACAAAAACTTCTCGAGTGTGACCTCCAGGAGGAAGTTCAGCAGTGGCCACATCGGACACATCTGAACCCGCAGAAAGGCAGGCTGGACAAAGGGAAGAATGCTTGCATACCTTACACATAGTGTTGCAGCGACGAGAACGAAGCGATGATGGTGACAGACCGTGAAAATTTGCCACAGTTGCACGGCCAGAAACAAAAGAACCACTTTATGCTGGATGTTACTAAGTGAGAAATGTTATGTCTACTCTTCCCCGTTTTTACTGTCCCTTGGTTTGTTTTGTGTTGGAAGTTTGCTTAAGTTGAGTGTGAGTTTTACGACATTCCATCCACTGATTACCGATTTAGGATTACGTGGCATGCCTAACTGGTTTTTTATTCGTAATTATGAAGACATTCATTTTGGGATATTTTTTAAACATAGAAAATCAACATATTTGGCAATATTCTATTCTCATTCCAAACAGCCAAAAATTTCTGTTTTGAACATTTTTCATTCAAGGATTATGAATGAATTATCGAAACTGCGGTCCATTTGAAGATAGAATATTCTACAGATCGTCAAAGAATTTTGGTCTCCAAGTCCATATTATTTTTTTTACTGTATACTATAGTGAGTTCACGATATAATTTTTCTATTGATTGATGGTTAAAAGTCCTTGAATGCACTACATTAGATAAAACTAACGGTCGCAGTGATTGAAGGCTCCTAAAGAAGTAGAAAGTCCATGAATCGCGACTGGAAAAAGGACTTCTAGAAGAGTCACTTCTAAAAGACTTCTAAAAGAATAATTGTCTGATAAGCCGGACGTGAGCGGGTAACAGAACCCCTAACTATTGCGGGTGCAACTTTGTTCGTTCGGTTTTTTTTTGCATGAACATACAATTTTTTGAATAATAAAATGAAGTAATGCGTTATTCAAAGTATTAGCCGTCGCTAGACACTACTTTTCCCACTACTTTGTATTCCACTCAAAGCGTTCTGCATCAATCGAAACAAATGGTAGTTGGAAAGGGTAAGTCTGGGCTAGAATTTCCCATTCGCTATTTTCCAAATAGTTTTCAAGTGGAACATTAACATGAGACCGAGCGTTGTAATGGTGGACTATAATCGACTTGTATATTGTTGCATAATTTCTCTGATTGTTCGTCTTCAATCTTTTTCGGTTGGCTTGGACGCTCTTTTTCTTTATCACTAAAATCACCACTTTCTAACCATCCAAACCATTCTCTACAAAACTCAATATTCTTGTAGGTGGTTCGTCGTATATAGCAATTAATTCCTTTGTATGTCATAAATCCCATAAACTGATCATTTTCGAAGTGAAAGAGAATGTGAGCTATCGTGAAATCTCAGAAAAATAAATATATCTTCAAAAAAAAGCCAATATCAAAAAGCGCACGGATTTCGCAAAGAAATATGCTTCTCGCCTTATTGAATTTTGGAAGAAAATGTTTCGGACCGATGAGAGTAAGTTTGAGCTAAAAAATACGAAGAAACCTCAGCGAATTATCCAAATTTACTCAAGTGACAGTGAAACACGGAATAGGATGTTCCTGGAATCTTGTCAAGGTCGATGGAATGTTTCCTGATGAATCCAACGTCAAAGTTTTGAAGCACAATGACCATAAGCACACCTCGCAGGTTGTGAAGCGCCATTTCCAGTCCAAAAAGATTAAAATGCTTGAGTTGTCACCAAGTATGGAAAAGTTCATTCGCTCATTTCTCCACACCTAATTATAAATCACTCTTGTATCTGCTTGGAATAACAAGGCGAAGAGAATGCAGCAAGCAATCGTGAGATTGCACAATGAATCATTTTATGCTCTCCGACCATCTTCATTCGGAACTGAGAGTTAACATAACAAAACAAAGAGCGGAAAACAACATTCGATGCATGTATACTCCTTTGGAAGGATCACACGAAACAAAATAACGAGTGAGTCAAAATAGACTCAATCTGCATGTATGTATGATTTTATTTTCCCTTCTACTTACTTCCTTGTTAGCATTCAACCCTTGTATCCATCAGCATTCTGTATCAGCCATTCCATGCCAAACCGATATAGTGGTTCATAGATTTTCGTAAAAATTGGTAGTATTGTGCGTTATCGCAAAATATTAGACCCGTATTTTTTTGACGTAGGACTTACGCCTTACATTAAGGGTGCCAAATCAGAAAACAGGTCACGTTTTTATGAAATAAAGTTAACGTTAATAACTATTTTTGCTGTGAACGGATTTAAACGATTTGCATACCAATCAAATCAGAATTTCTCTAAGATTTGTTTGATATGCTATACATTACAATCCCGTAGTCTGTATATGGTTTAATTTGACGAAAATTGGAAGCATTCACATTTCCCCATACATTCGTTCTGTCCATTCGTGTGCTTTCCCGAACAGAGCTGTCAATAACGGGCAACTTATGCAACTTATGTATTGTACCCAACCCGGAACAAGCGGGTCCGGTTCGAGAAAGTCGAACCAAAACAAAACGAAGTAAATTAGCATTGACCACATAGTGCTTCGTGTGTTCGTGACGGCTTCGTGCATCCGATGGGACTTCAGCTTCATACACCCGATAGGGCGTCCACATTACATAACGAACCGAATATGCCGCCTGGTACAGGCCGATCGGCATCTCAGTGCAATGCGTGCATTGATATAAAGAAAAAAATTGTGACATATGACCAATTGTATTGTTCTCGCAAAGGCACGAAAGAATCGTTGCCTCTCAAAATGATTCTTCAAAACCACGCAAGCCATTAACACTTTTCAGGGACCCCGGAACATTTTACTAAAGAGTTATTTATGGAATTTCGACGTATTCGCAAATAATATCCGAAATGATAAACCTACAAATTAAAAAAAAAAGATTGCGTAGTCCTACGTTCTAAGCGATCGTGTCTCGGATACAACCCCTGGCAATTTTATTTTTTTCATTTGGGTGCCCATTTCAGTTTTAGGATGGTCCGAAAACTCTAATTTTTCCCCCTTTTAGAAAAATGACTTTTTAAAAAATTCTTATCTTTTGAACTACTAAACCTGATGATCGAAATATCTAATGAAGGTCAGCTTCAGTCTTTTCAGGTCAGCTGGTCTTTTTTGAACAATATACAAGTTACGGCCCATTCTGGCCCTACACAAATCGAGACAACCCAATCGATAAACACCGTCAGCAAAATCGCCCGCGAAACATCGCAGTCCGACGCACCATCAAATTCCAGCGGCGACCTGGATATTATCGCGGCGTCAACAACTCAGCCACGCGTGCACACAACCGCCGAAGTAAGCAGAACACATCCGGTCAACAACAAACAAATTTGCGGAAGCAGCAGAACATCAGGAGCACCATTCCATTTTTAATTGAATAAAGAAATCAGTTTCAATCAGACGACCGAATCGAATCGACGCATTTTTAAAAACTCTAAAAAGAAAGTCCCGGTCGTTTTTGGCGCAGTCGGTAGGATGCGCTAAGTGTTTTTTTTTTTTTTTTTCTCTCCGTAGTGATCAAGATACTCGTAGTAACCTGTGCGCGAACTATCATATTTAGGACTAAACTAAGTGATAGAACAAACATAGTGAAGTATAATCAGAATCTGTGCATGAACTATCATATTTAGGACCAAACTAAGTGATAGAACAAACATAGTGAATTATAATCAAAATCTGTGCATGAACTGTCATATTTAGGACCGAACTAAGTGATAGAACAAACACAGTGCTAACAACGAATTCACCGAAAAAAAAAAAAAAAAAAAAGAAACCAGGCGCATCCCCCCCCCACATCATCCGAGAAGATCCTCCCTTGCGGTTTACGAGCGGAGCTGAGGTGAGTGGCAATTCTACTATTAAAACTAAAAGAAACATTATCCCCTTTTAAAATAAATAAAATAACAAATACTATTAAAAAAAAAAAAAAAAAAAAAAAAAATGAACCCCACAGAAACTAACAATACCAACATTCCTGAAGAGGAATTAATTCAGTCCACCGTTGACATGTTCAACAGGGCTGAAAAAGTGCTAAAGGCGATGCAAACGCCTCAAGCCATAAAGGAACTGCCTTGTTTTGACGGTAACCCCGTCAAACTACACGCGTTCATTAGAGCGGTTGAAAATCTAATGCCGTTCCTTAATACCATGATAAATACCCCATTCGAGAAAGTGTGGCTGCAATCAATACGTGCGAAAATCACGGGTGATGCAGACCAAATTTTAGAGATAAACGGTACTCCTTTGACATGGAGTGACATGAAAAATAATCTGATCGCACACTACAACGATAAACGTGATGCGGTCACATTAACGAGAGAACTGTTCCAGTTGCAGCAAACTGGAACGATTGAAGAGTTCTTCGGGTCGGTTCAGCAAATATTATCTTTGCTCGTGAACCACACGAATATTTCAACCACAGATGCTGATTTGAAAGAAGATCGCATCCGCACTCACACTGAAAACGCTTTACAAGTATTTTTAGCAGGGCTCAGGGAACCGATCGGTGGTAACGTGAGAGCCCGTCAGCCTAGAAAGTTGAAAGAGGCGTTTGATGCCTGCGTGCAGGAAAGAAATTTCCAAATGAGACACGGATTGACGAAACCAGATTTTCACAGACCACCCAAACCACAACCACCATTCATACCAAAACAAATAAACTCATACCCTAAACCTCAACATAGAAACTATCCACACCAAAATTTGCAGCAACCTCTTCGTCCCCCACCGAATGCTAATAATTTTAACAGACCGCAGATTCCCCCGCGGAATTATCAACAGACCTACCAAAACGTTTTCGCGCCGAGAGCAATGCACATGCCCAAACCCACACCGATGGAAGTGGATCCTTCCATCCAATCGAGGCGGGTTAATTATATGAACAGGCCACAGCAGAGGCCGATTAATTATCACGAGGGCACATACGAGCAAGAACAGTATAACGAGAATTACGACGAAGATGCTCAGTATTACGACCGTTTCGCGCATACGCAAACGGATGAAACAACTGCAATACAAGACAACCATGAACAAACAGAGGAAAACGAAATTACAGATGATCTAAATTTTCATCTAGCTCAAAGCTTTCAGATAGGCAGATGAGTAATTTTATCCCATATATTAAAATAAATACATCCAAGGGACCCCTTAAATTTTTGATTGACACTGGAGCAAATCAAAATTATATTAGCCCCAGACACATCAACATAGAATATTGCGGATATAGTAAACCACACAAGGTTCGGAATGTTAGCGGGACCCACACTATAAATCGATACACAAAATTTAATCCTTTCCCATTTATCCCACAAACAAAACCTCTCACCTTCCACGTTTTTGAGTTCCATCCTTTTTTTGACGGCCTGATTGGCTACCAATCACTCCAAGAACTTAAAATCGATATATTAACCACAACGAACGAGTTAAAATTCCCCTCTACCACTGTCCAAATGTTTAGGAAATATCCCGAACCTTCTTCTGTCTGTTTGAATTCCAATGAAACAAAAATAGTAAAAATAGGAACAAGTTTTGAGGAAGGCGATTTTCTACTGGAAAACGACGTAGAAATTCATCCATTTGTCAAAATTCATTCTGGACTTTACTGTTCACATGACTTTTCAACAAATGTCATTATAACTAATTACAGTAGGGAGGCGGTGGAAGTGAAAATTCCCCGAAATATTGACGCGGAACCGAATAATTTTGAATTTATTTCTTCCGAAAATAATTCAACCGAGAACTCCAGAAGCAGTGAATTATTTTCCCAGCTTCGGACGGATCACCTGAACGAAGAAGAGAAGAAAAAGCTGTTCCAATTGATTCAGCGCTATCATTCAATATTTCACCTTAAACCTGAAAAACTTAGTTTTACCAATGTGGTAAAACATAACATCGAGACAAAAGACGATATCCCTATCCACTCTAAAAGCTATAGGTACCCCTACCATCTTAAGGAGGAGGTCCAAAGGCAAATTAGAGAGCTATTGGAGCAAGGGATTATACGACCTTCAAACTCCCCTTGGTCGTCTCCTATTTGGGTTGTGCCCAAGAAGATGGATGCCTCTGGGAAGAAGAAATGGAGATTAGTCGTCGATTACAGGAAGCTTAACAGCAAAACAATAGACGACAAATATCCCATTCCGAACATCACCGAAGTTCTTGATAGACTTGGACGATGTAATTATTTCACTACACTTGACCTTGCATCCGGTTTCCACCAAATTGAGGTAGAGCCAAAGGATGTTCCTAAAACTGCGTTCAGCGTAGAATATGGCAAATATGAATACGTAAAAATGCCCTTTGGACTGAAGAATGCCCCTTCTACTTTCCAAAGAGTCATGGACAACGTGCTACGTGACCTAGTAGGCAAAATTTGCCTGGTGTATATGGATGACATAATAGTGTTTTCCACGTCACTACAAGAACATACAACTAATTTGACAAAGGTGTTTGATGCCTTGCAAAAGTTCAATCTGAAGATTCAGCTGGACAAGTCAGAATTCTTACGTAAAGAAGTAGGTTTTCTTGGTCATATCGTTACGCCGGAAGGTGTTAAACCCAATCCGGATAAAATTCTGGCAATAAAAAACTGGCCCATACCAAAAACCGAAACAGAATTACGAGGATTCCTGGGAATACTTGGTTATTATCGGCGCTTCATAAGGGACTTTGCAAGAATAGTAAAACCCTTAACTAAACAACTCCGCAAAGGAGATACAAAAAAAAATCACCGTTTCTCACACCGATGATTTTATTCAGGCCTTCAACAAATGTAAAACATTGCTCACTAGTAGCCACGTTTTACAATATCCCGATTTTAGTAAGCCGTTCGTACTCACAACGGATGCGAGTAAGTTTGCAATTGGGGCCGTGCTTTCGCAAGGACCAATCGGACAAGACAGACCCGTTGCATTTGCTTCGAGGACTTTGACTAAAACCGAGGAAAACTACTCGGTTATAGAAAAAGAGCTCCTAGCAATATCATGGGCATGCAAATATTTCCGCCCATACCTGTATGGAAAGAAATTTACCTTATTCACGGATCACAAACCGTTAACATATATGTTTAGCTTGAAGGATCCGAACGACAAAATGGTCAGATGGCGGCTCCGTCTCGAGGAATTCGACTACGAAGTGAAGTACCGTCCGGGCAAACAAAATGTTGTTGCCGACGGATTATCAAGAATCAAGACCAACGAAATAAACGTAAACGACACATCATCAGAGTCCGGAACATGTCATTCCGCAGACACCGATGATAGCGAATTTATTACGTCAACCGAATCGCCGATCAATTTCTTTAGTAATCAGATTATACTGAAGAAAGGCACGAATGACTCTACAGAATACGAAGAAGTATTCCCTAGAGTACATCGACGAACAATTACTCGCACGGATTTCACAGTAGTCAGGGTTTTAGATATATTCAAGGAATATATGAATCCAAAGAAGATTAACTGTATTATGTGCGACGAGTCTCTGATAAATATTCTGCAAATAGTCTACAGAAATTATTTCAGTCGCTCGAAAACATTCAAGATAAAAATTAGTCAAAAACTCCTTACAGATCTTCGTACCGCTGAAGAGCAGAACGAGATCATCAGGAAAACTCACGATAGAGCCCACCGCGGCGCTAAAGAAAACCAAGTCCAGATCTTACGCCAGTATTATTTTCCAGGCATGAAGCGACAAATTCAACGCTATGTGAATATGTGCGAAACATGTCTTGAAAACAAGTACGAGAGAAGGCCATACAAAATCAAACTATCCAAAACTGACATCCCAACCAAACCGTTTGAAATAGTCCACATAGATATTTTCATTTCACAACCCGACCTATTCCTATCCGCCGTAGATAAATTTTCCCGTTTTGCTACCTTAATTCCAATTAAATCCAGATCAATACCAGATGTGCGAGCAGGATTCGTCAAATTAATGACTCTATACAGCACACCAAAACACATAGTGTGTGATAATGAACCTGCTTTCAAATCTATTGAAATCCGATCCCTCCTTGAACGATTAGAAACCACCATCTACTTCACACCCACAGATCATAGCGAAACCAATGGAATCGTCGAAAGATTCCATTCAACATTGAGTGAAATCTTCCGATGCATTCGGGAAAAGTATAAAGACTTATCTACAAAAGAAATTTACAAGATAGCCACGAATCTATACAATCGAACAGTCCATACAAGCCACAATATGAAACCATTCGAAATACTCTTTGGGCACAGAGAGTTTGAAAGGCTACCAGTAGAAATTGAAAGAATATTTGAAAACAGACAGGAAATCGCAGACGAAGTTACCTTAGCACTCAATAAAACAGCAAAGAAAAATTTGGAATCAAATAATAAAAATAAGGAAGACGAACCCCATTTCGAGGAAGACGAACCTATCTTCAAAACTACTCAAGGTATTAAATCAAAGACAAGACCGAAATTTCAGAAAACAGTAGTGCGACAAAACAGAATCAAAACCATAATAGATCACAAAGGACGAAAACTGCACAAAAACAAACTAAAAAGGAAAAGAAAATAATCTCTCCAATTTCTCTTTTCACAGAATGAGGACTCAACTGATAGTGCTGGTAACCCTCCTTTATAGTACCCCATCCATCCATAGCTCATCTCTCCAAATTCAAGACCTCACAAATAACCCAGGACTCATCCCCATCCAATCAGGTATAGCCCGAATTAGAACCGGATCGCATAGAATCTTCCATTCAATAGAGCTGCTTGAATTCGAACCAACATTTTCAAAAGTTAATAAAATAATTCAGGATTTACAAATTTTCAAATACAAAGATCTATCAGAATTGCTCAATCAGAAATTTTCTAGAATACAAATAACATACGATAATTTATTACCAAAAGCTAGACAAAAAAGAGGACTATTCGATGCGTTAGGAAGCACTATTAAAATAGTTACAGGTAATTTGGACAACAACGATTTAATTAAAATAAATGAACAACTTGATGCACTATACAAAGGAAGTAATAAGCTCATAACAGAGAATAACGAACAAGTCCGCATTAACAAACAAGTGCAAGAACGAATAAATGTTATAATTAAGCAAATAAATGAGCAGCATAAAGCAATTGTAAAAAACCTGATTAAGCCTAGAGAAGAAATAATTAACACAAAAAATAACACATACCAAATCAATGTACTGAAGGAAATTTTCAACCTAAATCTCAGTTTAGACTTACTCAAAGACCAAATAGAGAACATTGCGGAAGCCATTCAATTAGCTAGAGTTAAAATTATACCAAGAAACATTCTGACGACAGAAGAAATTGTGGAAGCAACACATATCTTGAGAAAAGATAACATTACAATCAACAATTTTGAAAAAACATACGAATATTTGGAATTAGCAGCTATAATTCAAAATACAAAAATTATATTCATTGTTATGATTCCTAGTTTTAAAAGTTCAAGTTACACCCGCCTGCTTCTGGAACCTGTTGCGAAGAATGGTAAAATGCTGAAACTGCCGTCAAAGAGAGCCATCATCTCCGATCAAGATACCTATTTCATAACTGGAAATTGCTACGAAGTCGAAGAAGAAACCATCTGCAGATCAAACGAGCTGATAAACGTCTCTGCAGACAACTGCTTCTCAAAGCTACTGAAAGGGTTCTCAGGACAATGTAGTTTCGTCGAGTCCCTTAACGAACCACAAGTCGAAAGAATTGATGATAATCATATCATCGTCAAAAGAGCTATCAATATTCCATTGAGCACAAATTGTGGAATGACAAGCAGGAACATTACTGGAACTGCGTTAATATTCTTCCAGAACTGTACTATTACTATCAACAACACAAGATACAATAACATTGAATTATCCGGCAAGGAACCACTTCTAATGATTCCACTAAACGGATTAGACATTGTCGAATCCCATTTAGAAACCAATGAAACCATTACCCTCGAAAAACTGGAGGAAGCACATTTTTTAACAAGAAAGAAGCTCGAAGTCTTGCATAAACAACAATTGCATCTCACTTTTGGAACATGGACTTTCGTAGTATTCCTAGCAATAGCAGTTGGACTTATGAAAACCCGTTACACATCATGCAAACCAAAACCAAACACTTCAACCAGATCCATCGAACCGGGACGGCTCGATCTTAAAGGGGGAGCAGTTACGGCCCATTCTGGCCCTACACAAATCGAGACAACCCAATCGATAAACACCGTCAGCAAAATCGCCCGCGAAACATCGCAGTCCGACGCACCATCAAATTCCAGCGGCGACCTGGATATTATCGCGGCGTCAACAACTCAGCCACGCGTGCACACAACCGCCGAAGTAAGCAGAACACATCCGGTCAACAACAAACAAATTTGCGGAAGCAGCAGAACATCAGGAGCACCATTCCATTTTTAATTGAATAAAGAAATCAGTTTCAATCAGACGACCGAATCGAATCGACGCATTTTTAAAAACTCTAAAAAGAAAGTCCCGGTCGTTTTTTACATATACGTATTACAAGTATCATCATCATGTTCGAAAATACCACAACCTTCTTCATTAGCATGAAGGGAATTAATTGGTGGGCAGTTATTTAAATTAGATTTCTCCACTATTTCTAACGTATTTTTAACATCTGAAACTAAGAATCTGAAATCTGCAACGTAGGTTCAGAATTTATAAATAAGAGTTTAAACTGATTATGGAATCTGTATTGCAAATTCAAATCTCAAATCTTCATTTTGAGCCCTATTTCGGAATAACTTTCCTCACCATGTGATCTTTAATCCTTAGAACTAGAATGTTTATCAGGAATCCTGTCAAAAGAAATCCGAGAATCTAATCTGGACCCTATACTTTACAATCTGTAGCTTTTCTTTGAATGCTACTCTGCACGATTTGGTCCTTAGTCTCAGTTCTTGGTCTAGAAATTACTTTCTGAGCACTGTGCTCCGAGGGATCTTCCCATCGTGAGGTGTTCGCCTAGATCTTGCGTAGACTAGCTTTCGGGCTCCGTCTCGGTTCGTTACTTTTCGTTTCTGAGCCCATCTTTCCTCTAACATTTTCGTTACTTATTTATTAATATCATTTGCCGGAACTTGGTTTGTAAGAGGTTACTCATGCTGGCCCGATCTTGTAAGGTGGTTTGTTGTCGCAATAGATTGGTATCCAGATAAATGTTATGTCCGGGCGAGCGTCAGCAAGTGATTGTTGTATACACGGAAGGGTCTGCCTTTCCGAATCTAGCGCTGTTTCCCCGATAGCCGATTTAGATAGCGCTGAGACGGGTAAATTGAGGTGATTCATTCTGCAGTATATTGCACATGGACGGGATGACTTGGTGAAGTCAGACTCCATTACTCCCATCCGAGTTACCAGGCTCGAATCAACCTCAAATTTATCCTCATTTGTCGTATCGATTTTCAGCCGTCTCTGATCCCAGCCCTTGGTTCCATTCCAGTGGATTCCGGACACCGGCGAGAATTCTTTGGTACGCCTTTTGGCGCTTCGGCAGATTTTCGAAAATACCGTTCTTATAAAACGGGGACGGGAGCGCGGGTTCTTTCCTGCAAGAACCGTCGAGAATACCGGAATGTAATGAGACACCTTTCACAAAGTGTAAAATGCTGGCATCCAGTGCAGTTAGTTCGGTGTGGAGGCTTCTCGTCTTTGGCTCGTCCAAGGCATGACTCAGGAAGCCTAAGTATTTGTTGAACCCTCATCCTGGTTGTCGCTGAGACATTCTCTTCATAAACTTGAAAACACAAGAGCTTTCCTCCTGAAAGCGTCCGGTTCTACATAATTTCTTTACCGAAACAACTAGCCTAAAACATTGCTTGATAAGTTGTCTATTCCGCTTGGTCTTATCACCATCATCTCATCTAGTCATCTAGTGAGGTCCAAAGTTTTATCGTCGATCTGAATGAAAGTAAGGTAGTGATCACTACCCATAGGTTCAGGAAGCGTTCGTCAACACCTGGCGAGGTAATAAATCAGGACTGGTAAAGTATGAACCTATCGCTGTTTCAGAACGGCCGAGCAGAAGGTAGTTTGAAAAGAAGGCAGAAGGTAGCTCAACATCACAAGGTCCGCTTCCTCGATGGCTTCCTCGGTGTCAATCCCGCCCCGTTTGTGATTATTGATATCCCATGCTTGATGGTACCCATTGAAGTCTCCTAAAACGAGGAAGGAGCCGGAAATATTCCGCATGATGTGGACCAGTTCTTTCGTATATTCAAAATTCTCTGGTTCAAGAGGTATATCGAGATTATTGTCACGGGAAACTGGCAGTCTATTTTCACAGCGATCGCTGGAAGCTCAGTATTGAGATTCAGAAAAGTGAAAAGGTTGTTAGACTCCGATTGCAGCGAAATTCGATTGCTCGTTAAGTACCCGTCTGTATCGACCGCTCTGATACAGTTTCGGGCTGTCAGCTTGAACCTCCTGAATGGCCAATACAGGTGGGGCGTACTCTTGTTACTAGTCACTGGACGGCTAGGGTTGTGCCCGTGAGATAGTTACGGGAATTCGTGCTGTGATGGGAGGTGGTGAAGATTTTCCATCCATCGACAGGAAGAATTAGAGAGGGCCTCGCTGCCGACAGACTTTTTTTTTCTTTATTATATTGACTTTCAACACATTTCGGCTGGTTCGTCACTTTAACTTCCATTTTTGGAAGAATGTCGGGAGTAAGAATTGAACTCGTGATCTCTGCGTGAGAGGTATGGAAGTTACCACTACGCCAGATCGCCTCCGCTGCCGACAGATGCAAGGGAGTCGCGGAAAAAGGTTTGATACTATTGATGATCCACGGTCTGGTGTTGAGCGATTGTCGGTCTGTGCCTTCTGGGATTTATATTTGTTTGAACCCACTGTTATTCCCGGTGGCTAGATTTTTCATCTCACTTCTCACAGATCGTCGGATGGGGGTTCTTACTTTATTTTGATTTGGTTCGGGAAAAGCCAACGACGCTCTCTACTTCCCATTCGCTTACGAGTTCCGCCCGGATACCCAGGGCTGCGTACTTCCTGTCTCTCTCGGTGCCCTGCAAGGGATACGGTGATGAAATTCTTTCAACATAGCTTCAATATCTGTGTTGGATCCGGTTTTCTTCGGTGGCTGTGGTGGCATGGTTTTCGCAAAGTAGTGGCTCAGTGTCGGGTTTTCATCATTTTCAATTGTCGTTCCGTCTACTAGTTTTGTAATTGTATCCCTCGGCATCCATTTCCGGCACAATCATGGCACCAAACTGAATAGGGGTTTTAAAAATTTCATTAATTGTAGAAGCAGTTAACATTTGTATACTTTAAAAGCGGCGAATTCCTCTTTCAGACATCCAAAATCCGCGTCGTCTGTGATACCTTAAACCTCGTTCGGTTTAATTGTATTGTGGTAGTAATAGGGATAAACCCTTAACCGAGAAATGTATACTAAAAAATCAGTTACCAGCGCAAATATTTTCTAGAAGGTATCCTGCCTGATTTAGCATCTCAATCTATCCTGGGTTGAAAATTATGCCGCTTTGGTTTATTTCCTTTCTCCCGCATATAACAGCATGCAAGTGACTTCTGAGCCTGCAATCGATAGCCTTAATGATATCCCATATTTATTATCAATCATAAATCACAGAATCCATTTCGATGTGTGGTAGCATCTGCTACTAATCGCACTCCTTTAACCCTTTTATACAGCCGGAGCCCAACCGTTTATGATATACAACTCGCATCGTGTGCCAGCAGGATTTCGAAAAGGTCGTCAAACTTGTCCCTCATGTCCTCTCGGCGCTGAACGCCGGCTTTAAGGATCGGAACTCTCTAAGCTGGCCGTCCATTGGCCCGGCCATGGTGAGCATTAGATGCGATATGAATATGGAATTCCATTCTTTCTGGCAATTTGCCAAAGTCTCTTTATTCTTTCCCACTCGAGTGTTCCTCCCCTCGGGCAGATAATACCCTCCTCCGATGGTATCCCGTTCAGGATGGCCGGAATGCTGGAGTGAATTTGTATTTTTGCTATTTCACATCTCATCCAAGCTGAGGCAACATGGTCGGTGAACAGAAAGAGAGAACACCAAAATAAAATTTAAAAAAAATAGAAGAGATGCACGATTGGATTTCAGTCACGGGTGGAAGAGTAAGCTGGATGAGCCATCCAGCAGCAGCCCCTCAGTCAGTGCAGAAGAATGTCAAAAGTCACAATATTTGCATTTATCAAAATAACTGAACCGTTTTCGAGCTGGCTGGTCAGCTTGTCGTTTCGCTTCTGTGCACAGTGTCACATTTGGTACCGGATGTTTTTTTGTTTGTTACGAAGTGCCAGGGACCAGCAGCTTCACCACCGCACTTTTCTGGCAACTCCCGTGCTCTTGTGAGAGGGTCGTCGTCGGGATTCACATGATTTAGCATTAAAATTTGTTGGGTCCCCGGGTATTCTGATTTTTAGCAAACGGAGTATAAACATAACCGGAAACGGGGTATGACGTTGCAGTTCTTGTTGAGAAGTGTGGAGAAATTCAATCCGGAAGTGCGTGGACAAAAGAAGTAAAGTTGCATCCGTGTTTGCTGTTTTTATGGTTTCCCGATTTTTTACGATTTTTGACGAGTAACCTTTCAATTACTAACTTTAGACATATAACCAACATTAATCAATCTGATTCTGATTGAAACCAGAGGAGCAACCCATTTTGCTACCAAAACTAAAACAAAATTCGAAAAAAAAAGTTATAATCTCATTGAAGGTAACATGGGGAAAAAGTTTACCAAAAGCTGTAATTAAAAAGTTGTAACGCATCCCCGTACAAGCCGGCCTTTGATATCCCCTCCAAACCAAATGGTCATTACCGGGAGCTGTGGCACAAAGTTTTAATTTGAGGTGATGTCTCCTCCGTTCGGGCAGATCCGAAGCCAACGGAAGAAAAAAAATGTTTAATTAATGTGAGAACCATTCGTTCGGGCGAAAAAAATATGTAAATAAAATCAAGCTGTGAGGGGAGAGCAGCGTACGTTATTCGAAGTTTTAGATAATTTTTCTCCCGATCGCTCGGGGTTCCAACGTGTGTGGCACCACTCATCACATGCAAACCCGGGCTACCCAAGCGTTGATCAAAATTTACATCTGAATTGCTCATTATCTCTAGTAGTTTTGGGGGTTTGGAAGCACCCTCGATGATTCACCACACTTGGTGGCCTGTTCGGTAATGGGTTCATATTAATGGGAGCTCCACGAGAAAACGAAGGACGGCGGCGGGAGCGGGGCGGTGATATGGGCTTCCATTTAACTGGTGGTGCATAATAATCGTGATTGATAACCGTCTGTCAAGAACCCACCGGGAGCTATGCCATCGTTTAACATAATTAAGTACGGGGTAACTGTACTAATCGAAACTTTCTGGTGTCTTATTGCTTATGACAATTCCAATAAGTTTACAATATGTGAGATTAATCTCAACATATAATAGATCAAAAAACATCAAAGTAATATTAGCAGCATTATAGTTAAGGCTAAATTGGAAGAAACCCGGAATACAGTAGAACTGCGATTATCCGGAATGGATTATTCGCGAAAGCGAGTTCCATAGTAATTCTATAGAGCTTCCTGAAATTTGTCAGTCAGTTCGAGGCTCTTGGTCTTTTGCTTGGTCATGGCTTTCACGTTATCTAATCACTGGTTCACACAACTTTGCAGCAGAGTTACCATATCCACAGAATAATCTGTATTTCTACAGTTTTTTTTTGACTTTGTAGAGCCAAAAATCTGTAGTTACAGATTACAGATATTTTGGGTTCCATACAGAATTTTCAGTTTTTATAAGAATAACCTTCCGATTTTTGTTATAGCTTGACGTCAAAAATATTTTTCCTGATTTAATCCTTTTAACTCGTATGACAGATTTCGTGCCAACTCCACCAGATGTTGGCATGACCCTCTTAAAATTGGATGAAACTTTCTGGGCGTGAAGACCTTACCGAATTAAGCAACTTGGCATACTTAGTTTTCCGAAAATTTATCTAGACTGACATATGGAAAGGGCCAAATATTTTTGACCATTTTTTATACAAAATTTTTACTCGAAAATGCCATTAATGCCATATTTATCTACCATTTATCTACCATTTCATCAAAATCTGAGATGACCATTTTGAGAAAATCGATTTTTAGTCTTTGAAATTGATTTTTTTCGGTGTAGGATTTAAAAAAAAAAATTCAGTATTTTTTTTCAGAAAATTCAATCATTCTCCTAAAACTCTTCCATACATCGCTTTTTATAGGACTTTCCATTTTCGAGTAAAAAAATTTTTAAAAAAGTTGTCAAAAATATTTGGCCCTTTCCAAATGTTAGTCTATGTAAATTTTTGGAAAACTAAGTATGCCTAGTTGCTTCATTACAACCTTTTTCTCGCATTGCAAAACTTTCAGAGTGATGAGAAATTGGAATGAAGAGGAGATTGTGAAAAACAAATTATACATCAAAACGGTGCATATTTGACCCAAATCGGACAACCCGGAGCATATTAAAAAAGTTCTGAATTTCACCCAAAAATAATGGATTACTTTTTCTCTAACCTAATATACGATTCGATTATATACAATTTCGGACTCGATTATACAAAGTTTGAAAAAAATAATAGTTTTTTTTTTCAAAATTACAGATTTTTCAAGAAAAAAAAGTCATATCCGACGTTAAAAATTGGTTTGAATTAATATTCGTCTTCTTGGATGGTACTAACGATCCAGGAGAACTTTTGCCTTCTCAACGTAGCATTACCTGCGTCATTTTTATTAGTACAGGTAAACTTCGATATAACGCACATTTCACTTTCAAAATTGTACGTTATATCGAAGCATAATATAGTACTCACAAACGTAGTCTATAATACATTATTGTGTTGCTGTTTTAGTAAAGTTAATGAATAACTTCAATCAGAAGACGAAGCCAGCCTTTCTCATGATGTTTCCCTTCGTACTGTTGATTAAAGATTGATTCATTTAGAATCCGGAATCACAAAACCAGCAGTATTTCGGGATTGATTGAAGGTACAAAACTTGTTTTAGCATCACAATAAAGATAATTCATTGTTCTATCAGAAAAAAAATATTGAAAAAAAAAGTGTACGTTATATCGAGGTAAAATGTACGTTATAACGAGGGTACGTTATATCGAAGTTTGCCTGTAGTACTTGGTTGAGTACTCTGGAGTGGTAAGGTCTAAAATACGCGTGACCACAGTGCAAGCCGGATGAATTTTCTTTGACGAGAAATCCCCCGGCCAGAACGGGAATCGACACCGAACCCTCGGCATGATAATGTGGGACGCTAGCCATTCGGCCACGGGTGTAAATTAATAAAAACACCAAAATGTTATTTAAATCCACTAATTTGGATTTTTCACAACTATATCCTGTACTATTTTTTTCCATCTTTCGAATGGAAGCAACAGAATCGTCCTACAGAGCGTACTTTTTGAAGTAGAGTCAGTTCAAGGCAAACAAATCCAGAAACAACAGAAAAGTTCAATAACTTTGCCATTGTTGAAATTCGACCATATGCGTAGAAGGTTTTTTTTCATCAGATATGATCGTCTATTATCTCCTGACAGACTCGGGATAATTTTATAATTTTATTAAATTTATTATATTAATTTATTTTCTCATATGAGAAGAGTGTTTTCTGTCTTTAAGGGAATGAATCAAAAATAAATTCTTCTTTTATATTCAAAAAACCAAAAGTATACGTATAAAAAACAAATAAAAAAAATATTTTGACTTGATTATATACAGGATACGATTGTATACAGTGAAAAGAAATCGGAGACTGTATGTAATCGAGCCCGCCCTGTAATTAGTGCCGCACAATATCACGATTCTTACGTGGATTTTGAGTGACGGATTTTTGATTGCGTTTTTCTTTTACGCGGATTTTTCAATTGATGCGTTTTTTACGCTTTTTTTGAGGTACGTATCAACCGCGTAAAAAAAACTGGTTGTTATACTTAATCCTGTTAATCTTTCATAATTTTACAAGTTATGTATCGATGCTCTTTTAAGGGAAAAGAATTCCGATCAGCACCACACCCAAACTTAATACAACTGCAAACGGTTAAATGTTTTTTTTTTGTTATATATTTTTCACAATTTACAATAGAAAGTATTACTCTTTTACTTAGGCTACATATTCGACATGGAAAAGTTAATTCTCATTCATAACTTTTATTTTTCAAACGTGTTCATTCTACATGAAAATACATTATTGTCATTGTCGCAGCCCAAACGAAGCCCAATGTCATCAATGTCATGTCATCAACGCGAATGATGTCACGTCAATACCATGATTATCATCCGAAGAAAAACAGTAACCTCATCAAATGAGAGACTATTATAGAGTTTGGGAGTTTCCAGTTGGAAACATCAAATCAAGTTGAATCAAGAATCTACATTGGAAATGTCTAGTTGGAATCTGAAATCAATTTGAGAAATGGGTTTGGAAAAAGACATGCATGACTTTCTCAGGATCACCAAAACATTCTTTAAAAGAGTTGTTTATAAAATTTCGATTTTTTTCAATCCCATCTGTTTATTTATTAGGCTCAGTTAGTAATTCAGCTGTAGCAGAGGCGAATTTATTTGTGTACATATTCATCTCATGTTGTATAGTACACAGTGGACATTTAGACGTAAGAGAATTCCTACCTTATCGATACACATTTTCATCTATTACACAGTAGCCATTCAGGCGTTAGAATATTCCTATTCAATCGATACACAACACATGTCGCCTTTTTTCGGCGTAGGAATATTTATATTGTTCGAATGTTCACAGTTGGACTATTCACAGCGGGACTGTTGAAATGAGGTTTCCATTGTTGTGTTATAAATAGCCTCAGTTACCGATGCAGCAGACCGTGATGTGAGCGGTAAGTGGCTGGGATTACCGTCACATTATGATAGTTGCGTGAACGCACTAGCTAGGATAACACACAAAGAGGATCAGTTGAGGGCCCTGAGTTATTAGCTCATGATCGTTCGCTTGGTAGCGGACACGCGAACTATTAGGCTACGAAGACCCCCATAAAATTTCAATGTATTCTGAAATAATATTCGAAGGTGAAAAATGAAGACCATCTCTACTCTCAGTAGCTTCGCTTCGACTAGAGCTGCTTCGGCAGTCGCCCACAACAAAAAGTGACTTGACTAGAAAATGAATTGACTCGCGTTGACTAGCGGGTATGACTGGTGAACTAGTCCAGTCAGTGGTTATTTTAACTGACTCGACTAATGAATACAAATCTGCCTCTTCATTCAACTGACTTCAATCCACATTTCTACTCCCCTAGGAACGAAATTTATACCCGCGTACGCAATCTTATTTTACGTCCATATGAAGAGAACGAAAACTTGATTTCTGATCCAAATAAGAAGTTACCCCATCAATAGACGGTTTATTTTCTATCCATCGTGAACTCAAACCAACGAACTTAGACATTTATCAAGTATGCTATAAATGTCCTCGCGTTAGTATGAATAAATAGCGTGCAAAACAGCACACACACACTGCACGCTATTTTATACGTGTGAGTAATTTTCGTGTACGATACAAAAAAACTAGCTCACCTGTAGCGTATGTCAAACAACATTGAACTCAAACATCGATGCATGCATAATGATACATGGGAGAGAGAGAGGAACGAATTCGTGTTGGGGGAAGTCACTACAAAATGCAATGAAGACAATTGGACTGGGAAGAATGAAATGATATAGTGGAGTCGGTAGAGATAGCGACTAAACGCCCGACTGACTGTTTAGTCGTTTGGCGGAGAAACTGCGTGAGGAAGCCAATAGTCATTTCCGACTGAATACGGATATAGTCAGTTAGATAGTCAGCTGACTATCCTCAGATGACTATGACTATGCCGAGTCCTGATCCGGAGTTATCACTTATCAACCAAATGGAATACAATAATTTTGTAGTCCTACGTCAACAATGCAGTCATGTCTTGGACAGAACCAGAACCCCATATTTTTTTTTTCGCCGTCCGAAATCAGTCCATTTTTTTCATGCATACGTAAGGTAAATGATGGTGCTTTGCATTCCGTACTTACGGAATAATAAATGGCTAGCGTCTATCTTGCATAATAGTGAAAGGCGAGTGCCAAACACAAATGGTGTTCGATCTACAAAATTCGATTGTCATTTTCATGTTATCAGCTGAGATTTTTTACATAACATATCCAAAAATCAGAGAAGCACTTTATTTCGTTTTCGAGTTATGAATGTTGGCTTTAATTTGATATATCGATCATCTGCATCGGTTCATTAGTACAAAAGTTTATTTGTATTTTTGAAAAAAAAAACATTTTTGGAAAAAAAGGGGGAAATGTAGATTTTTTGGGCCACCCTAAAATGGAAATGGGCATTCTAATGAAAAAATGAAAAAAATCGGGTCTAATATTTCACAGTAAGGAACAAAACTATCACTTTTTATGAAAATCTGAGAATCACTATATCGGTTTGGCATAAAATGGCTTTCGTAATTGCTCTCTCTGACCTGAAACAGCGAAATTGCACAAAGAACACACTGAATGACGCTTGGGAGTAGCTATTCATTTTTCATTGTACAAGTCTAAATTCCCGTATATAATTGTAATAAAGTAATGAAAGTAATAAAGTTTTTCAAAAACCTAACGAGGATATTTTGGGATATGGAACTATTTAATATTTAATTTAGTTTTTAAACCATTTTTTCAACAGAATATTGTTTGTTATTTTCAGGGATTTTTTTTAACCATTCAACAACGTTGTTGAACACCATACTTCAATCAACTTATTTGAGTAAAATTTGTTTAAATAAAGGTCCATAGTCTCAGATACACCCTTAAGAAAAAATCTGTCTCAATTGAAATTGGTCATATGATTATGGAAATTGTAATTTTGAGTGAATACTATCTTATAAACAAAGCATTCAACACGCGAATAAGATTGGAGTAGCGGCTGGTTAATTTGCGTGAAATTTCTGCTTCTTTTGAAGGCATGGATTTTATTTGTCACTGTCACTGTCACTTACTATCGAACAATCGTTATCCACAATACCTTTCCGAGCCCCAATTTAACAGCATTAGAGTTAAGGCCAGTGCCACAAATTATCAAAATTTATTCACGAATGAAGGAATTAGATTTTTTCCAGTGTGGGATGAATTCTCTTCTGTTGAAGCTCAACACCATATCTGTCATAATGAGTATAACACAAGAGTCGAGACGCATGAGCTTTGTCTGGTATATTGATCGAAAACAGCATGAACGAATTTCGAAAAGCCTGCATTCAGGCACTTCCATTACTGTCAATAATTTCAGGTTTTTTTTTATCTGTATTATAGTGACTTTCAACTCATTTGGCTGGTTCGTCACTTTTTACTTCCATTTTTGGAAGAATTTCGGGAGTGAGAATTGAACTCGTGACCTTTAGCGTGAGAGACATGGATGTTACCCCTACGCCAGATCGCCTCCTAATTTCAGGTGATTATCACGAACGTTAAGTTGATCTTCATCGCTTGCAGTGAATTTTTATTGAAAACGTGTCACCCACTGCACATATAAATGGCACGCATACCAGGAACAATATTATTATAAAACTTAGATGAACTTCAATTCTGCCTTCGCAGGGTTTTAGATCAAGGTCTACCCTGTCAGAAAAACATCGGTTCAAAATCTTCTATCGGTAAAAATTAAAAAAAATTACGATTTAAGATGTTTACCTTTTTCAGTAAAAAATGTTTATTTCTCAGGCGATCAAACATCGTTAAATTAACTCTAGTGACTCTCAACTTCAAAATTCATAAAAACTTTATAAGTAGGACTTGTAGAGGATGAGATTTCCTAGAAGTCCTTCGAATACACCATTGTCCTATCTTAAACCGTATGCGGCGCTAGGGTGAAGAAAAGTTTCTATTGACGAATTTTCGGATAAATTTGGCTTTGAGAAATCATATAATGCAATATACATATAATAGAAAGTATAGTAACAACTTCAACTTTTATTTTGAAAGAATATAACAGAATAGAAAATATGTAAACATGGGTTCATTAACAAAAAAACTGCCTAAATATAGCTACTGTTATATGCCACCACAGCGCTTAGAAGTCTGCGAATATTTCGCGTGCATTTCTGGTACTTTATAATTCTCCAAGGTTGCAGCAAAATCACTGTGGATGGCCTCTATCGTCTGCTCCGATGATCGTGACAAGCCTTCACCAGCATGTTCACAATGTTCACTTATGTGAAACTTGGTTATGTGAAGTTTAGGCGTGATGGGCAGGTTTGCTAATATCCAGCTCTCACAAAATTTGTCAATGCAGGATTGATATCCTTCCATCAAATCAGTGCCGAAACAGGCATCCAACATATCCTGCAGATTTTCTAGGACCGAAAAATAAGAAAGTAATCCTTCATTCTTCAAAACTGAACGCTTTGCAACTAAGTAGCGACAGTGACGTCCAGTGAATCCGAACTGGGCGTGGCGTGATGTGTTTGGCCCAAGCGTCAGCCGATTCAGGATGGTTTGCTGAAATGTGGTCGTATATAGCATTCGTCAGTCCCAGAAACAGATGAAGAGATGGCGGCGGACATCCATAAACAATACTTGTACTTGCTTCCCCGTATAACATAGGATGATGAACGCAATTGTAATAATCCTTCGCTTCTTTATCTTTCCCCCCTGACGCCGAACACGAATCAGCACAACTCTTCACAAATCCGATTGATCGAGTGACTCCTACGAATATTCTGAGCGAGTTTGATGGTCTAGTAAAAAAAAGACATGAC
Source organism: Toxorhynchites rutilus septentrionalis (assembly GCF_029784135.1). Lineage (NCBI taxonomy): Eukaryota > Metazoa > Arthropoda > Insecta > Diptera > Culicidae > Toxorhynchites > Toxorhynchites rutilus. Next base: position 154,085,653 of record NC_073744.1, read on the forward strand.
GAAATGACAATTTTGGGATCGGTAGAAACTTGGTAGAAAGTAAACAGTGCATGAACCTACCTTCTTCATACTTAAGTTCAAATCTGACTTCCAGGCCAGAACTTCCTCATGTGTAATTGGTTTTGGATTCTCGTTTTGCTCAGATGCATTAACAATTTTTACTCGAGTTGGTTTACCGTATTGGTTAGACAGAGATACATGATCTGCCTCTGCAGATGATTTTTCCCGAATGACTTTAGCAGCAATCTGATCTTTGCAGTCTCCAGCTATGCTCTCAATATTTTGTAGCTTTGTTCTCTTTGTGCATGTATGGCGCTTTCCACGGGAAATAGCTGTAAGACAGATGGCACAAACCTTCGGAGGAATCTTTAACTTTGTACCTTGCTTTGGGCGTTTAGGGAAAATGGTCTGTCGTGCGACTTTACAAAGATTGCAATTGCCATGGTCAGATGAACTTCTGGTTTCAATTAATTGATCTTCGGAGTAATCGTGTACTGAAAAACCCACTGGAGTTTTGCTTTTCGAGCACCTATACAGCATGGCATAACAGCTTGAGCAGAGCACTTTGGGGAACATCGAGACTTTATCGCAATAGGAGAAGATGAAATTTTGAATAATTATAGATTTAATCATTTTGGAAATAGGTTTCGCGGTAGCGGCCTTCTTGAAGCACAAAAGGCAAACTTTAATTCGATTTTCTTCGTGATTTCTCATGATTTCCGAAATGTTTGGCAAACACCAACTAGGAAAGACCAACTAGGTAAACAGCAAAACTAGGAAAGAAATGGCGTGCTATAGCACAAGCTACTAGCAGATCAACACAATACAATGAGTTAATAGCATATGTGTGCGTGAGATGAAAGCAACTCAGATACACAATCATCATGTTATGCGATCCAATAGAGATTCTTATGCCTGATTTCACGAACACTTTTGTCCAGTGTGTAATACGCACATAAGAAAATTAGAATAAGAAGATCGTGTTACGTCTATCGGTCATATCACGCATACTACACAGTGAATCCGGCAATGTTACAACTACTAAAGCACGTATCCGACAATCTCACACGTGCTCATGGAAATCTCTATAGAGTGAAGCGATGTATTGCATATTATGGTGGAAGGAACTCATTTGTCATTTGATTCGGTGTATTGCTATATCATTCCAGTTGAAGCTGAGTAATTTAAAAGCCTTTTGTACACCCTACCAGAACAAGAAGCAGAAGGTTCGTTGAAAGTAGATCGGTCGAAAAATCTCCCAACCAAGATATCGAAAGATAGTTAACTAAAGTGCTTCATGTACTGTGGTATATGGTTTCTAGCATCGTATACGTTAGAGATATGACAATGGTGTATTCGAACGACTTCTAGGAAATCTCATCCTCTACAAGTCCTACTTATAAAGTTTTTATGAATTTTGAAGTTGAGAGTCACTAGAGTTAATTTAACGATGTTTGATCGCCTGAGAAATAAACATTTTTTACTGAAAAAGGTAAAAATCTTAAATCGTAATTTATTTTAATTTTTACCGATAGAAGATTTTGAACCGATGTTTTTCTGACAGGGTAGACCTTGATCTAAAACCCTGCGAAGGCAGAATTGAAGTTCATCTAAGTTTTATAATAATATTGTTCCTGGTATGCGTGTGGTGGTGTATGTCATTTCCGGGCAATCGTGAGTTGCATAAAACGTAGCAAGAGTTATTCTATACATTCTATTGCCGAACTCGCCAAAAACAAGAATTTTGTGTGATGGACTGCCATCCTTTACCATTAATCGATTTTACTCTCAATTGGTGACGTTGAATTTTATGCTTTGATTTTCACTAACACGCAATGATCTTCTTTTTCGACCTTACGAATACCATGACGAAAAGGAAGGTGCAAATGAAAATTAACTTCATGGCAAGCTGATGTTGATGTTCATTCCACTGGGGTTCATTGACAGTGTTGTTTCATATTTATCGACTCTCGCTTGAGCAGTAGGTTATCAATACAAGGAAGGCAGCAATTCGCTGAATTTGAATGTCGTGAACGTGAATATTTTCAGCACTGGTTAAGGCTGATGAAAAAATTATGCTTCGCATTGATTTCGTTGATCGACGAATGTTAAATAGAAATTCAACAATAGTTATACTGAAAACATGCGAAGCGCAGGTTACAAAATGTCAATGAACTCTATCGAACCCATGAACTTTCCCTGCATCACCTTTCTCAATCTTATCCAAGTACCTATCTCAGTCGCAAGTGTACCCTATATCGTCCCCAAATATATCCATATACTATATCCTTCCCGAGAAAAAAATCTGCTTACGAAAAGGGTTCTTTGTCTGGCGCTGAAACGATCCCAACGTCGATGACGACCGGCTGGGGAGTAGCAAAAAAAAAAAATCTTCAGCGTCATCATCGTTACCCTTCCACAGGATGCTGCTGAGAGATAGGGGAAGTCCGGGAAAGACGCCCCTGTTAAGAAAAACAGGATGAAACATGTATTTTTACTACATATTTCAACGTTTCTTCACATTCACAACGTAGCCACGTTTGTTTTCTTTGTAATGAAATGAGCAATAACGATTACGAATAGGCACACCAACAGAAATAACGAGACTTCTGAACTCATTTATATTACACCATTTTCAAATATGCGAGATAAGATGCCAATATGCGTGTCCAAAACGCACCACAAAACGAGTCAAAATGTCAAACGATATCGAAGCGTTTATTTTGGATAACTCTCGATTCGCTGCTGTTATCTTCCGCTTCCGTTATGTTTCTACCAGTTGAGAGGAAAAAAAAAGATGGATTATAAAATTGCATTTTGATATAAAAAATGAATTTTCAACATTTTTTTTATTCAAACCCAATTGATAGCTCTGGTAACAATTGAGAATGTATTGGAGTTTGTAAAATTTAAATAAGTTTTTAATGCTCCGAAAGTTTTATGACAGAAACGGTCAAAGTTACATGGTTTTTGATGCTACAATACATTTAATTGTATTTTTAATGAAAAAAGGAGGTTGTAAGAACAGAAAAATCCTGCCGATTACTGCTTTTTCCATGATTTTTCAAAGTGGTGCGTTTTACCGACCCGGTGCGTCTTACCCAAAGTTCCCCTACAACACAACATGCTATCATTTTCACATTTCTTATTTTTTCGGGGGTCCTCGAGTGAATGAGTGTAGCACAAATATTACTAATTTTGGAGACATACTCCAGTCGGTCCCCCCCTTTTTTGGGCTCAATTTTTGCTCGGTAGGGCTATTGAAAAGACATTTGTCGACTCTGCCCTTCTCTCTCTCTCTCTCTCTCTCTCTCTCTCTCTCTCTCTCTCGAGACGATGGAGCAGGATGTTCTTCGGTGACCTTTTTAGCCCAGGTCATTTGCATCCCGAGAAATGTGTCTCAAGACTTGTGTTTTGAAAATTCATCTACTCATTGCGTTTCAATGATTTGAACAAAGTTCAATTAAAATATAAGTGACACTTGAAATGAAAACTGATTGTCGGCAGCAAACCCAACTGTCAATGTCAATAAAATTAGTGCCTTCAAAAAGGTGGAGAAGCATCCAAAACAACAACAACAGCGGCAAAAAAATGAAACTTTCCAATGACAACCCGCTAATGGAATGATAATCAGTCCCCGTTAATGCTGTCGAATGCGTTTTGGGTACGGGAGTGTTTTCGTTCCATTTTCGGTTGGATCGGTGCTTGTCGGAGTTTGTTGTTGTGTTTTTTTCCTTTTAATTCAGCGCCTGCCAGCCGAGATTTATTTATGGACCGTAAGTTAGGAGGACTGGAAGCTCTCGACAATACCAAAAATAGGCACTTGTAGAGCAACCGATAAGTCAATCGATGAGTTCGATGATTAGAATTCCGCTAATTAATTCCGTTTCGTGGGGAGATCCGTCGAACCATAATGGGCTGGCAGCTGCGGTCCGCCGATGTTTGCGTCTTTCTAATTTGTGAGTTACTTGGTCCCGTTGGTGGATACTGAATATTTTACTGCCTCGGAGCGAGCGAACAACCTTTCGATACCATCCCTGATTTATAGTTGCCCAGAGTCTTCAAATACTGAATACACGATTTTATTTTCAATTCATAGCGAGCGGTGCATTTCCATTCCTCTCCTTCGAGCAAAAACGAATAATTCATCTTTCGTTCATGAAAGCCAGAGGCCTCCTCCCAAAAGCATCTTTTTCCACTCAGAGCAGGCATTTTGCGCCGCTTTATTGCCGGCTTTATGTGTTTAGCACTTCAGATGAGGCTCGATTCTAGTCATGATGTGCAGGGCCTCACCCAGTTCTAGGTATCTCCAGCATCACAGCATCATTTGCACACCAAAGCTCAGCCGAGTGAGAGCTTCGACTACTGATTGACGCCGCGCGGAATAAAGCCATTAGATTATACAGCAATAAAAGTAATGGATTTTTTTTTGCGTTTCACTAGCGCCACTCTTTCTCGATTGTGCATATGAGTTTTCCGCGCCGGAATTGGACTTTCGCACATATGATAGAGATGACGTCGAGGGTTAGAATAATGGTTTATTGCAAATGCACTTTTATGCTGGACGAGTTGGAGCGAGAAATTCTATGCGTGGCGTTGCTCGAAAGCAGCTCTTTTCTCAGATTTGTTTATTTCATCTTCGTGAACCATTAAGTTCTAGGGATCATCAAAAGTACTGCTATCAACGGTTTATTATTAAATGTCATAAATTGAACCCTCCTGCACGCCAAACAATCGGGTATACCCTTTGAGATTATCACGATCTAACCTGAAGCGTTAGACTTCAATTAGAGCACAGGTGTTCGCTGGCTGCTTTCTTCTGTTAGTGACTCGCTGGAAGTTAGTGAGAGTCGTGGATTTTCTATTTGACCAACAATAATGCAACAACGGCGAAGTGTAAGCCGTAATCAACTGCATCGTATGGACCACTGGAGTTAGCACTCGGAAATTAACACCGTTCGTCGACACACATTAATTTATCAGAAGGAGTAATAACAAATCACTTCATTACGCGCTGTGCATAGTGTGAATCATTCCTCTTGATTCTTATCACATATTCGATTCATCACAGCTGAATTTTCTATCAGATTTCAAGAAATGTTACTTTTCACTAGCAATCCATTCTCAATGCGTAGGGTTCGGTGATTCGAACTTTAACACGTTGAGCCCCGTGCCGGGCCCTATGGGCTGACGTTGAGCAAATGCTGTGCAAATGTTCTTGATAAGGGATGAATGGAAAGCGTAGCAAGAACAATGCAAAGCTTAACGCCGGCCACGTTCTTACAGGTAAACAATATTAGAATGATATTTGCGGCCAATGATGTTGTATCTATAAGTGAGAGATAGTCGTTTGTGGGATGGTATTACAGGTCGGACTCGATTATCTGGAGTATTGATTTTTTTTTACTCCGGATAACCGAATCATAAAAAAACGAATTTTCTTTCGGAAAACGTGATATAATTATGATTATGATTTGCACTTATATATTAAACGTTTGTTGTTTGTTTGTTCTCTTCTTTAACGACCTCTGCACGAAGCTTAAATCTAAGAAGTTGTTGTACGCTGACGATTTAAAGTTCTACCGAGTAGTTACATCGATTCTGGATTGCTACGCACTTCAAATGGACATCGATTCGCTATTGGAATGGGGCAGATTAAATGGAATGGAAGTCAATGCCAACAAATGCTATGTGATTTCTTTCAGCCGTTCTCGTATCCCGCTTTTTTCGACTACAAAATGGGAAACACAATTTTAAAACGTACAAGCACAGTAAAGGACCTTGGAATACTAGTGGACAGCAAATTGGGATTCACTGAACAAATCGCCGCAGTAGCGGCGGATTCTTAAAGCGCTTCTCAAATTACTTCAAGGACGTGTATGGGAGCCGCGAGTAAGACGGACAATGGGGGTATGATGGACAGGTGGTTGATTTGTATAGTTGCATTATGAATTTCAAATTTCTGTTGATGAGAAACACTTCTACATGTTATTCTATAATATTTAACCCTTTCGTCGCCCCGTCATCCAGATATGGTTGACACTTTCCTCGTTCAAATTAAATGGATTTTCAAAAGGAATTTTACAGTATAGGAACCTAAATGTAACTATAAGATATGTAGAAAAATAATAAAATCATAATCATATTAATATAATGTTTATAAAGGGTTTTCCATTTTGGGCTTCCGAAAGTATACAGCCCTGCGCTGACAACCGTTTGACATAGCTGTCAACCAAAGCGTCATATCGTTAGTTGAATGTCTGCCATTTTACAATATGGATCGTTTTAGCATCGCACAACGAGTTAATTTTGTTAAATTATACTATGAAAATGATGAAAAACCGGCAAATGTTTTTCGAGCATTACGGACGGATTTTGGTCGTCATGGACGGCCTACAGAGCACACAATCGCTAATGTAGTGCGTAAATTCGAACAAACTAGATCCGTAGCGGATATTGTGAAACCTGTGCATCATCGTAATGTGCGTTCGGTCGAAAATATCGCTGCTGCTGCTGCCAGTGTGGAGGATGACCCGAATGTTTCGATTCCACGGCGTGCTCAGCAATTGGGCTTGTCAAACACATCATTGTGGCGAATTTTGCATTTGGACTTGCACCTACATCCATATAAAGTCCAACTGGTACAAAAATTAGAGCGCGGTGACCATGGAATGCGTCGGGCATACGTCGATTGGGTGAACGAACAACAGCAGCAAAATGCTGAATTTTCGCATCAAATTTTCTTCAGCGATGAGGCACATTTCGAGCTCGGTGGCTATGTGAACACCCAAAATTTCCGTATATGGGGCTCAGAAAATCCACACGTGATTGTTGAGAGGCCATTGCATCCGCCAAAAGTCACTGTTTGGTGCGCATTATGGTCTGGTCATATCCATTATCACATTCAATGCATGATGGAAAGTGAAGGGAAGAAGGGATTGAACTCTTTTTTATATTGCTTTCTCTTTTTGTTCTATTTCAGTTACTGGACGCACAAACACTGGGAGAGAGTGAAATTATTCCTCTCGAGAGCGATAAACCTCTACGCTTCGTATATTATGAACCTGTCCATATGGAATTACGAGTACTGCATATAAATGATTTGAAAGTTATTTGTATGACAGAACTCAACGGACTATTTTTAACGATTTCATTTCCAGCACCGTAGGGAATAATCTTGGAGTACCTCAGGGAAGTGTATTAAGGTCCATTTTATTTATTATGTACATTAATGACAAGCGACGAGTTTTACGATTTTGTGATATCAATCTTTTTGCAGATGATACTGTATCATTCATTGCAGATAATGATTTAAACCAGGTCGCGTCACATTTACACCAGGTCGCGTCACAAGTAGATGGTTGAAGTATAAGCAATTAAAATTGAACATAAGTAAAACGAAATACATGGTAATCTCACGAAATCGTTCAAATGAAAACGTCTCTATTGTTATTGATGATGAGACTATTGATCGTGTTCGGGAAATTAAATATCTTGGCGTGATTATTGATGACAAACTCAAGTTCAACACTCACATTGACAATGTCATCAAGAAAATTGCCAAGAAGTATGGAATCTTATGCCGATTGAAAAACGATTTAACTATTTGCAGTAAAATACAGCTATACAAATCAATCATCCCTCCTCATTTAGACTTTTGCTCTTCCATTTTATTTCTGGCCAATGTAGCACAAATATCGAGATTACTGCGTTTGCAATATAAAATAATGCGGTTGATACTAAAATGTAACAGATTCACTTCGTCATATTTAATATTGGACGCACTGCAATGGTTATCCGTGAAGTAAAGGATTGTTTATTTAACTATGGTGTTCATTTTCAAAGTAGTATATATATTTTCAATTAACCTGACGAAGTTTTTTTTGAACGGATTATATTTTGCAAACTTAATTTTTTAAATTACCTTTTTTTTTAATTTGTATTTATGTCCTCTCTATTATGTTCGCCATGATCCTGGTGATGATGGACTATTTTTATTTTTATTTTGTTGTTTTATATTATATTAGTTAAAAAAAATTAAAGTAGTCTACATAAGTTTGAGCGTCGCGCGCGTAACACAGATATAAATGATATTAAATTGAAAGTTTTCTAAGTATAGAAATTTTTCGTTAAGGAAATTTTCTCGATTTCTCTGGATGAGGATATTCATAGTCAATCCAATACAAGGCTGGCGGTTGGGCTTGTGCTCTGGTGGACCACTCGGCTGCAAGGGCCTCGTCGGGACCGTATGGGCTCTGTTGCGGACATGGCTGAGTATTGGCTTGTCATTTGACATTGCAATTTTTTGAACTTATATCTGTAAATAAAATCAGTTCGTTATTTTTTTTTTGTTTGCTTAACTGATTTCAATGCTGAAAAAAATAACTAAATTATCTTTTAGCTAACTCGTCTTGCTCAAATCTCTGTAGGGGAAGGAGGCGGGACCATCATCATCATCATCATCATCATCGATATCTCAAGATTTACTCGATCGATTCGGCTGAAAGTTTTTATCAGCATGTCGTTTTTGGATACCTCATTTTTTCGATTTTTTATGAGCTTCTAAACGGCGATTCTTTAGGAAAAATAACTCATTTTTAACAAAAATGGCACCCATTTTGGCAATTTTTCGAATTTTCAAAAACTTCTATGTGACGCTATAGGTATTGTCCTAAAGTTTGCCATTACCATTCCATTCAACTTTTCTTTAAATTTTTATTTCTTACCTAACTTTCTTCGGAATCTCTTGATGATGTACTGTATTCTATTAGTCAAATCATTTCGTTTGATACCAATATTGAGGGGATTGCAAGAAATACATAGTCGACCATTTTGTGGCGGCGACCTTTTCGAATTTATGTTGTTTATAATGTAGTGTATTCTCCAAGTCAACCCATTCAGCCATTTTTTAGCGGCGGTCAAATTGAATTTTTCAAGATCATGGAATACGATAATGATAGATATCAAATGGGACTATCCTTACTTAGAATGGATGTAAAAAGGTGAACGTTGCTCGCTACAGAAAACCCGTAGTTTTTTCCTGAAATTTCGTTGTCTCAAATTCCGAACACCATTTTTGTCACTGACTCATATTCTGAACACTTTTGTCTCAAATTCCGAACAACAAAATTGAAAATGAAGTGTTCGGAATTTAAATCATGCGTAGAAACTTGATTCAAATTCCGAACACTACTGCAATATTAATTTTAATGTAGATTTCTGCATGAAATGTAATGTTTTACACCCATTTATTGTACGTTCATATATTCTCTAGCACTTCACATGAAAACAACAAACAAAATAGTTGAAACAACTACAAAAACTGAAAAATGAACGATGCTTGTTTTTTTGCGGAATTTGCTAACGAAAACATTTTGTCATTGGTTTTGACTGTCACTTTTTTGCAAATGTCTAATATTATAAACTATAGGCTATATCGATACCTGTAAAGGATGTCAAAATAAAGCCTGTACTTCAAAGAATGTCTATGTTTTCATTATTCAATTATTTATAACATAAAAGTTTAGTAAATTTACATTTAAAAATGAAGTGTTCGGAATTTGAGACTGTACGGAATATGAGACAAAACGGTACCACTGTCGGACCGTTCAAAGCTAAGTAGAAGGGAAATCCATTCACGAGTCACTGTCCGTAAAAACCCCGTCCCGTTGTACCGCAGTACCGGTACCCAACAGCTAAAATCCACGTAAGGATCGTAATAAGGTGCGGCACTAATTTCCTTCATAAGCGCTAAGCTCCGTTACAAGCATTAATTACCGTTATATGCTCTGAGGGAACATAAGAGAAAAGTGTAAGCTGAGGGGAGATGTGATATTGCACTGGTTTTTTTTTACGCGGGTACCGGGTAAAACAAACCGCGGTTATTAGAAAATCCGCGTAAAAAACCTCGTAAAAACGCGCAAAGAAAAACCGCGTAAAAAACCTGGGTGTACATTTTTCATAAATAACTGTATTCTACTAGTCAAGCCTTTCATTTGATACCCATATTGATGGGGTTCTGAGAAAATATGAAATCCGCCATTTTGGATTTATATCTTTCATAATTAACTTCATTCTACTAGCTAAGCCCTTTCATTTGATACCCATATTAGCTATTCAATATGCAATTATCAAGGATGGAAAACAAGGGAGCATGATGCGATTTACGATTAATCGCAAGCTGCACAGATCACGATCTGTACAAACTGCGACTAACGATAAATCCTCTCCCATCATAACAAAATGATTTTCTCTTGATAACTCATAGTTGACCAAAGCATTGCTAGAGTGATTGTAATTCGAATAATTGAGTTACTTCCCTTCCTCGTTTTCTCGAAACAAGAATTTGCTCCTTGGGAATGAGTATCTCTATGGATTACACTTGATTTGAGAGTGTATGGATTTCTAGCTGTCTTGACGCAAGGTCTTTAATGAAGAATGATAAGATGGGCAGGTTTATATAAACATGTTTATAATTACATAAGTCTATTCATAAGTCTATTCAAATATTAATATATAATATTTCATTTGATATGTCGATTTTTGAAATCGACTCAGTGGTTGAAAAGTTATGACGTTTTGGAAGAAATCTTACTTAATCAGCAAAAGGCGCCAGTGGCATGTGCTGTACACAATGGTCGTCTCCATTCACATGAATTTTATAATTTTTTTTCCAATTCTCAACTTTCAAACTTATTTCAAGGATCAACATATCATATTTTTCTATTAATCCGCAAACATGCCTAGTAGTAACTTAAAAAAACCAAGCTCATAAACGACAAAAAGAGTCTTCGATTGTTATATATTTATTATAGTTTTACAGTACACATTCGCTTATTGGCGCTTTTTTAGTTGGAGTGATTTTAAATTGGCGGTTCGCTAGTTGGAGCACGCGCCAATCAAAAAGCAGTCATCCGTCGTAATTGTATGTCAGTTTTACTCTGTTGTTCCAACGCCATTTTTATTGAAGGGTCTTTGAATGTTACACTCAAAAAATTTAGACACAGTATTGCAAAAGTTTTTAGTTTTGCAGTTTGTTTGACAAATGTTATATAATATAAATATATATAAATATATATACAAATATAAAAGTGGATTATATCACATCCACTATTCAAGAAGTTAATGATACTTATATTTTCTAGCATCAATACAAATGCAGTAATCCTTATTATTATTATGGCCGCACTAAAAGACATGAAAAACAACAAGAAAAACGCGAGCTTTGAAATTTGTGAACTATTGTAGTATTACTTCAGACATTCCATGCCGAACTGATATAGTGGTTTTCAGATTTTCGTGAAAATTGTTAGCTACGTTTCGTTATTATTCGTTGAAACTGTATTTTTTTTTTGGTGTTTCGATTTTTTTTCACTTTTCTCAAAAATGACTTTTGTAAACTCATAACTTTTGAGCGACTAAGCCGATTCAGATGATGCATCCTATTTGAATTTTCGCTCTTTACGAGGGGTGATTAAATTCATAAAAAACCTCACTGATACCCCCTTTAACTTTCTTTCAAATGTCAAAAGATAATCAAAACAAATCTCATATAAATTGAACTGGCGAAGTAGTTCACAGAAAAAAGCTCTTATATGAAATTATCCGATTGGATAATAATAATAAACTTTTATAATTTTCAGCGTAGAAGGGAAGTTGAAGTCCACATCGTTTAACATTCCGTTATGATTACATCACATACACTATAGAGAATAGTGCATCGAACAATTGAGAGCTACACTGTGCAGCACGCTTTATGGGGAAAGTGGATGAATTACATCTTTGCGCAACCGGAAGAACTTCATCTGTTTCAAGCTGTGTCGCTCTCGAATCTCGAATCTATCGAGATTTCGTGTGGAAGAGTTGACTGAGTTGAATTGATTTTGTGTGAAAGAATCGAAACCTTGTTATGAGCGTTACGCATGTTAATGCACAGGTACACGAACTCAAAGTTCAAGTGAGAAATCCTCGTTCATTGCAATGCAATGAATTCTTCGTAGCAGTCTGAAGAAAAAGTATTTAGCAAGCATCCAAAGTTACAGATACTAACGATAATAATCACTACATTTGGTACTATTTTCTTGCACGGATTTAACTAATGAATTACATAAAGGGAACATTTATCATTGTTGTATTTCATTAATAGATAATCGATGGATTTAATTTTCTTTTCAACTATGTCTTAATCAATCTAAAAACAACTTCAATTGGATTGTAAAATGGTAGTTCAAAATTGGTAAGTCGACAAGAGAGAAATTAATCCCAAAGAGTGCAAATACTGTATGATATTAGCATTACAATAAATATGAGCACCGTTTAAACTAAAAATTTCATAACCTGGAGATGATCATGCGTTATCATTGAAAAGAACATTTTTTCGTAATAGGGCCCTCTGTTTCTAAACTTTCTACTATTCTATTCTCAATGTCTGGCAAAATTCTGTTCTATAATTCCGTATCCTTGGTTGTGCATGATATTTCTGTTTGTAAACGCAACTTCGCCAAGAATCAAGAGTTGATGGAGATCCAATTGTAAATAGTTTTATTCATCAACAAATTCTCCAATGTTCACTTGGCGTGTCTGCAAAGCTCTCCTAAAAGTCAATTCCATATGCATGCATTATTTTATAAATTGATGATGCGATGATTGAAACTTCAAAGAATCCAAATTTCACGAAAATGCTCGCAAAATAATAAGCAAAGATTTGTCATTCTTGACACATTTATCTGTCATCGACAAATGCGACTAATTTTACGACCGTTTGAAATGCGACTGTTTCTAACCATCGTGTCCAGTTAGGGAATAGACGCACAATATTTTTTTAAAAAAAAAGCTAGCGAACAGGCCAATTTGATATGTCAAAAAACTAGATTTTTCGTATTACGAAATGGGGGAGTAGGCATGACAATATGGGTTTGCAGAAGAAGTGAACGTACTTTTAAAACAAAAATTATGAATGAAAATTATTTTTACCAAACCAAATTAGTACTCTATGTAAATGAAAATCACTTTTGCTTGCAAGTAGTGAAAAAATATCATACATAGATTGTGTCCAAAGATAATTTTATATTATAATGGTAAGTTTTGGTGAGAATATCTGAAAATTCATAGAAAATAGTTTAAATTAGGGCCAGAACAACGTATTTCTAGTTGGTAAATAACGCCAAGAAAAAAAATTCATACAAATTTTAGCAATTTTAAACTGTCTTAGGGTCGACTAATCTGATAGAGGATAGTTTTTTTTGTCCCATTTATTTATTTAAGGCTCATTGGCATTTTAGCTGTAACAGAGCCGAATTTTAATCGTGTACATGTCACATGGTTATCATATCTATAATTAGCACACACATTACACAGCTGCCATTTACCAGTATTCCTTCTATACCGTTGCATATGGTACATTTACACAGTAGCCATTTAGGCATAAGACTATTCTTTCTGTTATTCCATTATCCAGTTAGACTACCGGACAGCGGAGACAGTTGATTGATCATTGTTGAGTTATTTATAGAACAGCAGCCCGATGTGTCTTGCAGATCAGAGCAGTTGTATGGATGAATCGATCTTATTTCGACCGTGGATCGATCTCCATCGCTGACGATTGTTGCGTGGACGTAGCTATTCTGTAACAACACAAAGATGGTCAATGAGGGCCCTGAGTTTTGAACTCACGATCGATCGCTTACTAAGCGAACGCGCAACCAATGTGGCTACGGAGACCCCCGATAGAGGATAGTTGACCTCATACAAACTAATATCGTATCCAGATGTCGACACCATTCCGCCATCAACGCGAATTCGCCGTGTTTATCATGATGATGCTAACATTAATAACATTATATATATGAACCTCCCACCTTATATATGACGTCTCCCACCGTTTTAGAGAAATCTTAACATTATGTTCAATTTTTAGAGCGTAAACCATCTGTCAATTTTTTCACTGTTTACATTTTCTTGCCACAAATCGTTGCCACTTTTTTCTCTCATGTTCCACTTCTGTTCTCTGACCGTACGCTAAATTCAAGGATATTTTTCATTGATTTTCGGCGAATAAACAATAGGGTGCCGTGTAATGAAACATCAGAAAAAAAGTAAGTTGTTGGTTTGGTTATCCTAGACGACATTGGAAAGTAGTAATTCCATTGACCTTTCCGAAATTTATCATTGAGTGGTAGAGTCTTGCGCTTTTGTTTTGGTCATGACTTTCACATTATCTGAATATTGGTGTACATGACCTCACATGACCTTATCCGCGATTTTCGTTATACGCGGTGACCTAGCCCGACTATTCCGCGGATAATCGGGGTTCTACTGTATATTCCATCTGATCATCTTTAGAAAGGTTGATGACCTTCGAAGATTAAATTTATCTTGGGGACATTAAATTGACGCTCATGACTTCCAGTCGGACGTTTATCTGCTCTGATATTAATTGTGTGGTTCTCACTAAGAATATATTCCAATGCCGTCAATTCACTGAAATTCTTCGCATACCGTTTGATGATTAGGTAGGATGTTGATAATCATTTGCTGCGATACCGATTGTTCCAACAGTATGCATTCGACAATATGAAGACTGAATACCTGAAATTAACCAGATTCAGCCAAGCAAATCTGCGGTCAAAGCAGTATGTACACTTAAGAGATACAACAAGTTTGAGGGGATATGAAAAAAAAACATTAGTCGTCCGATAAATCTACCGCCACATATGTCGGAAGTACACGATATAAGAATAACATACGTTCATACTCATTCATTACATTTATTCTCAACGAAGAACGTAACCACACAGAATTGAGTTAATCAAATATGTGATTCGTTTTATCTACAAAATAAGAAAGGGTCTGAAATTCAATCGAATTCGAAAGGTGTTTCGTGAAGTCACTAATTGAATTACAATTGGAAACACTATTTGGAGAGAAACGTGAATGTTCAATATTATTGGAATCTAAAAAACGATTTTGGGCCGGATGAAATTAGCCCAAATCTGCTGGTAATAAAATTAATCAATTGCGCCGATTACCCGTCTGCTGGTTGTCGGACGGGAAACAACAGCATAATAAAATCGACACTAAAAGGTGTGTCACATCAAATTGCATCACGGAAAAAACGATGTAGAAATTTAATTTTTAGGAATTATATCTTCAGCTTTCGCTTATAATCAGATAAGAGTGTAGAGATCACGTTGGCCATGCTTCACTGTCAATTTTTCGTAAATTTGGAAAAATGTCGTCGAACGAAAAAGAGCGTCGTGAATTAATCCTGCGCACTCATTTCGAGAATCCGGAGTTGTCACATCGGGACATCGGTAAGATGCTGGGAATCGTCCAATCCACGGTCAGCAGAGTACTAAAACGATACTTCGAGAACCTAACCATCGACCGAAAGGTGAAGAACGGCAAAAATGGATGCTCCGTCAGTGAAAAAGATCACAAGCGCGTAGTTAAGCAGTTTAGACGTGATCCGAGAAGTTCGGTCCGGGATGTCGCCAATAAGCTGAATTTGTCAAGTTCATTCGTCCAGCGGACCAAGCAGCGGGAGGGCCTGCGTACATACAAGGTTCAGAAGGCCCCTAACCGCGACGAAAGGCAAAACATGGTGGAGAAGACGCGAGCCCGGAAGCTGTACACCGAAATGCTGACGAAGCCGCATTGCCTGGTAATGGACGACGAAACCTACGTCAAAGCGGACTTTCGTCAGCTGCCGGGCCTGTTGTTCTTCTCCGCAGAGGACAAATTCAGCGTTCCAGAGGAGATTCGCAAGCAGAAACTATCCAAGTTTGCCAAAAAGTACATGGTGTGGCAAGCGATCTGCTCTTGCGGAAAGCGGAGCGCCCCCTTCGTGATGACCGGCACGGTAAACGGGCAGGTTTACCTTAAGGAGTGCCTACAGAAGCGCTTACTACCACTATTGAAGCAGCACAAGGGCCCGACCATCTTCTGGCCGGATCTCGCTTCGTGCCACTATTCAAAGGACGTGTTGGAGTGGTACGAAGCCAACGGGGTCACCTTCGTGCCAAAGGAAATGAACCCGCCCAACGCGCCGGAGCTTCGCCCAATAGAGAAATATTGGGCGATTATGAAGCAGGCCCTCCGGAAGAACCCAAAAATTGTCAAATCGGAGGCGGACTTCAAGAGAAAATGGATTTCTGTTCAAAAAAAACTACGACCTGACGTTGTACAGAACCTTATGGACGGGGTAAAGAGGAAGGTACGAGCATACGGGCTTGGGCTCGAAGTATGAATAAAAATAAAATGCCAAAAGTTGTTTAATAGTTTTTATTTTACTGTCTAAAATTTTCAAAAGGGTCTACTGGGCGAATTTCTACAGCGTTTTTTCCGTGATGCAATTTGATGTGACACACCCTTTAGACTGAGTCAGCCACTCACTGCGGTCAGTGCAATAGTGAATGAAAAATCTCTCGACGAGTGTCGTATGATTTCAGTTGATCATCTCTTGTACACTCTCCGATCAAGAACTCATCATCCGCTCTATGGAATAGGAATAATCGTTTGTGGCTTGCATGTGCACCCGTGGCCGAGTGGTTAGCGTCTCACATTATCATGCCGGGTGTTTGGGTTTGATTCCCGTTCTGGCCGGGGGATTTTTCGTCAAAGAAATTTCCTTCGATTTGCACACTGTGGTCACGCGTATTCTAGAGCTTGCCCCTCAGGATACATTCAAGGCGTGTTATTTGGCTTAAGAAATCTCAACTAAGTATGAATAAATGACGCTAATTAATGCATAAGTTGAGACGGCAAAAGTTCCACAGGGAACGTTAACGCCATTCAAGTAAGGCTTGCATTCACGATAAACCTTGAGTAGTAGAAGTAATGCTTCGAGAGTGCATACAGTGGGGATTCCTCTTTCATATTGCTTTTTTGAGATCTTGGTAGCTCACCGTTCCAAGTACATATGAAGAATAAAAGAGCTTCGCATGCTGGGGGTGATTTAAAAACATCCGACTAGAGGGATATACTTATTCATTGATCGTTGAATGTGATTTTTTAACACCCCTGGCAATTATTATACAAATTATACAAAATTTCCGAAAATCAAAAAAAAAGTATACTCCGGATAATACAGTCTAAAATTCCGGATAATCGAATCCCGGATAATCGAGTCTCCGGATAATGAAGTCCGACCTATATTATTCACATTCACATATTTCTCTTTTTTCAGCAACTTAAGATGAAAAGCATGCTGAAACGATTGCATTTGAATATCGAAGCTAAAGCTAAGGAAGATGATAAATTATTATGATCATTGGTTACTTGTATTGGATTGACCCGGTTTAATTTATTTTTTAAATAAAGTTGATATTTTTGCACGTCTTCCAACACTTTGATACTTTATTTTTCAACTTCTGCAGCACAAATCATAGGTATAGTGAATGCAAAATAAGCAACTAGCTTCCATTTATGATCAACATAAATCAAAATCAAAATTGTGCTCCCTTGGCCGAGTGGTTAGCGTCATAACTAACATGCCGGGTGTTCGGGTTCGATTCCCGTTCTGGTCGGGGGAATTTTTCGTCAAAGAAATTGCCTCCGTCTTGCACTGTGGTCACGCGTATTCTAGAGCTTGCCACTCAGAATGCATTCAAGGCGTGTTATTTGGCATAGAAATCTCAACTAAGTACTAATAAAAATGACGCAAGTAATACTACGTTGAGACGGCGAAGTTCCTCTAGGAACGTTAGTGCCATTGAAGAAGAAGAAGATAAATCAAAATCACAGAATGTTTTGATCAATTATAAGTGTTTCAAATGTTTACATATGAAACCTTTTTGTCGGACACCTCTGCCTCACCTCAAGTTGAAATGCTACTTATTTCACTGGCATCAGAATTTTACAATGGAAAGTCGTGTTTTTGCTGTCTTACAACGGGTTCATTTTCGTGCGAGAAAAATGGATTTCTCTTCTTCTGATTCTTTCCTCTGATATTATAACTTCATGTTCATGCGTATTATTATGCTCCTTTCACACTTGAATTTAATAACAACAGTACACCTGTCGATGGGAAAAGAACGCCCTACTGGAAAATTTATTCACATGCAAATGAATACCAGTCAAATTATTAACAGTTGTTCCCGAATCATTTAAACATATGTAATTCCTCGTTTGGAAAGTGTTTTTGTTAGTTAACCACAGCATAATTCTGTTATTCAAAGCTATTGAGCGGAGGAGAAACATTTAGCAGAATAAACGACGTTTTTTTTAATCATTCCGAAGCAAAATAATTTATCCTTGATCCGAAGAGTCAGAGAAAAAAGTCAAACCAACAATAATTATCTTATCTCTGATCTCCGAGAACACTGTCGAAACATGGTGCCATCGCTTGTCAACCTGATGGTTTGAATCAATTATCTACATCATTTCATCTGTAGAATCCCCCGCCGCTCGGCGCCAGCCCCGGGGTAGGTAACATGTGGTCGACGTGTCGAACAATCCTTACGAAGCCAATAGTTCCTTCGTCCTTCCATCGTCTAGACATCCATCACCACAGGACGACACAGTTCTCGTTCTGTTTCTTCCCTCGGACAATAGACTTTGCCGTCTGTCCGGGACCTTCGTCGCCTCCGTCGCCTTCATCTGTTGGTGGTGTTGCTCCTTTTTTTTGGGTACTTCCCACTTTTACTATTTTTCGCCCACCAACAACAGGTACCTACAAAACGATTCGCTTCCATCCGAGAGACGTTTGCCTCGCTCGGTTCCCGACCCACTACTCTGCAGGATAACCTAGTTGGTCGGTCGGTCGGTTGGGAACATAATCGAACCATTTTAGAGCAGCAGTGTAAAAGGAAGCCAAAAAGCTGTGAACACACGGTTCTTTCAAGTGGATGACAATTTTCTCAAAACGATACAGATTTCTTCTCGTGCTCACTTTGTTCGTTTCATCTAAACTTTGCGTTTATTTTCGTTTAGAGCAGTCATGGTGTTTTTTTTCTGCTCAGCTGTGCCATCATGCCATCAGACGTGTTCATTTTCTGCTGATTCCATGCGATCTTATCTAAATTGCTAGTTTCTATCCATAATGGCTAAATAAGATGGTTTGCACTAAATGTTTCGACGTGTTCTCCACCTTCTCAAATAGGACATGAATATAATCTATCTTTTTTTTTTCATCCCATCAGCTTGCATTCGTTTTCGTTCCAGTCGTTATTTAATTTTGTTTTAAATATTTATTCCTGTTTTGAACAAATTCAAAACAGAAATATTGTGCACAACCATCTACAAATCCTCAAACTGTGCGAATATACGAGGGTCGTTCAAAAAATAAGTTTCAGGGCCTCAGAAACCGCGGAAAAATAAAGTTAGGACAAAAAACAAAGTGATTTTCGTAATCTACGTTTTGTTTTCTATTTTTCTACATAATCGCCGTAACGTTCGAGGAATTTTTCATAGCGTGGCACAAGTTTTTTCTATTCCGAGCGCGAAGTGCGTAGCGTCCAACTTTTTAAAGTACGATGTAATTGCGTCACGAATTTCTTCAGTGTTATCGAATCGTTGACCGCCGAACGCCTGTTTCATCACCGGGAATAAGTGAGGGGCTTAGAATGCAAGGGGTGTAAGTGACTTGGTCGATTTCTCTTCATCAACTTTTTATTTAGTTAATAACTCAACTGCAAAAACGTTCCAATTTAAGTTTGCTATAGAATCCGATAGATGAGGTTCTGACCTACCTTCCACATTGTGAGAAACAGTTGGGAATGTATTTGCTGCAGAGATCGAAATCCTCGCTCGGATGCACGATAAATATTCAATCAATTAATCTAGTTTTCGATGAACCATGTATTGTTGATATTTTCGTCTCCTCCTTTTCACCGAATTTTTTTTCAGAGAGAAAGAGATGTGGAAAATCTTTATCTCGGAAGTTCAACGAGAATGTTTTTTCGTCTCTCATTTGGTACTGAAAATATGGAGCGAAAAATCATAGCTAACTTTACCAACGTTAGTCTGTTAGGACAGCGTCCAAACGATCTGCATTTGGACAGCGTCTGAATTGTACAAATATTGATCCATCTCATGTTCACTTCACGATGAAACCCAATATTGCCGCATATTTTCATACAATGTTTTGATGATGATGATGATGACCCACCTCATACCCCTACAAAGGTTTGAACTGGCCGATTTATCTAATAGATAATATTTATATTTAACCAAATTAAGATATCAGTATTATAAAACAAAACAGCGAACTGACTCTGTTGCAGGCATGAATTTCTATTAATCGAACATCATAAATAGGCAAAAACTTTAAAAGAAAAACAATGGTCCTATCCTTATCGACATTATCATAAAAAAAATTTCAAAAATTTCATTATATATCAGTGTTCTGCCAGTGTTCCATTAACATAGTCCAGGCCGACCAAACGCGCGCGAGGCTCAAACTCTCGTAGACAACGCTTATTACTTTTTTTTTTTACAATATACATAAACAAAACAAAAAAAAATCATCATCATCAGTACGAACATGGTAGTTTAACCTGTAAATAAATTTTATTAATTTTTATCAATTGAAAACATAAATGAATGATTTAGGAAAAATTATAAAACCTGTTTACAAAACAGATTTTACGTGTGAAATACACATTTTCTTGAACTCTGCCATTGTTGCCGCACGTTTAATTTCTCTGGGCATCGAATTGAAGAAATTTATACCTTTATATAACTAGTTTTTGCTGTACTGAAGAAGTGAAAACCCATTATCGGCATCAAGGAGTCACTGAAAACGAAACCATTTTTCGGCAATCATAACTCGATGAAAAATAAAAATCGGCATTGAATTTCTCGCGAGAATCGAAGTGACCTTATAACATTCTCTCGCTTCCTATATTCTCAGCTATTTTTCCCTGTGGGTGAAAACGGATGTTTTTCGAATCAAATCGGTGAGCATTTCGATCACTGATTTGCTGCGAAGTTATGACCAAAAGAGAGAGTCGATGTAGAGAAATCGATCAAATCACTTACACCCCTCTCATTCTAAGCCCCTCAAGTGATAGTCGCTAGGGGCGAGGTCTGGGGAGTAAGGAGGATGCTCGAACACAGTACATTTGATTTTTTTTCAATTGCTCTTGAGATACGCGAGTAGAATGGGGCCGCGCATTATCGTGAATGAGGAACACTCGTTTCGTCAATAAACCGGGCCTTTTGTTCTTAATCGCGGTTCTTGATCGGTATAAAATAATTCGTCCAGTGTGTAACGAACATCTTCGTTTATCAGCTGTCTACCGAGCTCGACGTTCTCGTCTGACACTGCTTCGGCAGGTCGCACAGTGGGGCCGTTCTGAAAAAAGACGGTCAAAAATCTTTTCTCGTCTTACCTTACATTTTAGAGCATGGGTGTCTTCAGAGAAGTTGTTCAGAATGATGATTCGAATAATTTGGCGGTTTCATTTAAACTCTTACTAAGTTACAGTAAAAATTAAAAAAAAACTAACTTTTCATACTTACGAGATAGTTGAGTTATGTCTTCAGCAACATTGTAGAACTAGAAATTTTATGAAACTTTGCTGAAGATATATAATATCTATCTAACAGTCCTTCATAGATATAACTGTTTTTCTGGGGAGACTATCTCAAAACTAGTTTTTTAACTTAAGTTATGTCTAAATCACATTACATCAACTCAACATGTTCCACAAAGTTTTGGATAACATGAAAATACATAACTTTTCCGAAGACACTATTAGTGTTAAATGACACCATTGCGATGTACAGTGGTTACAAACAAAAATATGTCATTTTTAATCATTAAATTTTCCAAAATGTGCACGTTTGTGTATCAATACTCAACGTCATTTTGTTCGTCAGGGTACTTCAATTCGGCAAACTGCTTTTCGAACTCTGGAACTCTCGGGAACATTACTTTTTATACCAATTTTTACAGCACAATTTACTCAATTTTACTCTGTTTTCTTCATACTTTATCTAATATTGATGTTTATTTGCATTATATTAATATATAAATCAATTTCTAATTCTATCTCATTATCAGACCTCAAATTTGAGTTATTTTGCGGTAGTTGGTGATATAAATTGGACCTTTTACGATTTTCGTTTTCGCCAGCTGCTTATCAAAGAGTCGGATGTCATAAGCAATCTTAAAAAAATGAATGCTAAATGCTGATCTCTCTGCAAGTTGAATTTTGAAGGTTAAGAATGTGTTTATACGTCTTTTCTTGGTATATGATTTTTCAGAATTTTAGCAGTGTTCCGCGATACAAAAATATATATATATATATATATATATATATATATATATATATATATTTATAAAATGTTGATATTTTTTTTAGCATTTTGAGACTTAATACTGGTTCAATTCACAAATATACGAACACGTTTAAATTTAAATTAAAACAGTACTAAGTCTCAAAATTCTAATAAAAAATATCAAAATTTTATAAATATATAGATTTTTGTACCGCGAACACTGCTAAAATTCTGAAAAAAAATCACACATATCAAGAAAAGAACTTGTTGACATGTGCTCATTCCTTCCTGAGCCACGATTGATCTTGGGAGACTTCAACTCTCACGGAACTGCCTGGGGGGAACAGTACGACGACAATCGTTCATCGTTGATATATGACCTTTGTAACAGCTTCAATATGACCGTTTTGAACACTGGGGAAACAACACGTGTACCTAAACCTCCTGCTAACCCAAGTGCTCTTGACCTCTCGCTTTGCTCGAATTCACTATCGTTAGATTGCAATTGGAATGTAATCCAGGACCCCAACGGTAGTGATCACTTGCCAATCAAAATTTCCATCACCATTGGGTCGAATTCTTCTGAATCTATAAACATGGCATATGACCTCACAAGACACATTGACTGGAAAAAATATGCGGACGCGATTGCTCTAGCCATCAATTCCAGAGATGGTTTACCTCCATTGGAGGAGTATAACTTCCTTTCTCGTTTGATCTATGACAGCGCGGTTCGCGCTCAAACGGAACCCATCCCAGGTTCCACCATTTCCCGAAGGCCTCCCAATCTATGGTGGGATAGCCAGTGTTCCAAACTTTATGTAGAAAAATCGAACGCATTCAAAGCTTTTCGGAAACGTGGAACCCCTGAAAATTTTCAAACGTATTTATCCCTTGAGAATCAGTTCAAAAATTTGACCAAAGGGAAAAAACGTGCTTATTGGCGAAATTTCGTGGGAGGTTTGTCACGAGAAACGTCAATGAAAAAATTATGGAAAGTGGCTCAAACATGAGAAATCGCTCTTCAACGAATGAAAGCGAGGAATATTCACATCGATGGATTTTGAATTTTGCACGGAAGGTTTGTCCCGATTCCGCTCCTGTGCGAAAAATTGTTCGAGATATACCACAAGGTAGGTGCGATCTTGATTCCGAGTTTTCGATGGTAGAATTCTCTCTTGCTCTGCTCTCATGTAACAATTCTGCTCCGGGATCGGTTAGAATTAAGTTCAACTTGCTGAAAAACCTCCCTGATGTGGCGAAACATCGCTTGTTGAATTTATTCAATCGGTTCCTGGAGAATAATATTGTTCCAGATGATTGGAGACAAGTACGAGTTATAGTTATTCAAAAACCCGGAACACCCGTGTCCGACTTCAATTCGTACCGCCCAATAGCAATGCTGTCTTGTATACGGAAATTGTTGGAGAAAATGATCTTGTTTCGCCTTGATCGATGGGTTGAAACGAATGGCCTACTCTCAGATACACAATATGGGTTCCGCAGGGGCAAGGGGACGAATGATTGTCTTGCGTTGCTTTCTTCAGAAATTCAAATGGCTTACGCCGAAAAAAAGCAAATGGCTTCAGTATTCTTGGACATAAAGGGGGCCTTCGATTCTGTTTCAATAGAGGTTTTGTCGGACAAATTACACTCTCGGGGTCTGCCGCCTCTATTGAATAATATGTTATATAACTTACTTTGTGAGAAACATTTGAACTTTTCTCACGGAGATTCGGCAGTAAGTCGGGTCTCTTACATGGGCCTCCCCCAGGGCTCATGTTTAAGCCCCCTTTTGTACAACTTCTATGTAAGCGACATCGACAATTGCCTTACACAAAATTGCAGCCTAAGACAACTTGCAGATGATGGAGTGGTGTCTGTCGTAGAATCAAACGAATCCGACCTGCAAGGACCCTTACAAGATACTTTGAACAATTTTTCAACCTGGGCCATCGGGCTAGGGATCGAATTCTCCACGGAGAAAACAGAGATGGTGGTTTTTTCTAGGAAGCATAGACCAGCAAAACCAAAGCTTCAACTTTTGGGTAAACCGATCACTCATGCTATGTCATTCAAGTATCTTGGGGTTTGGTTCGACTCCAAATGTACTCGGGGGGCCCATATTAGGTATCTGAGTAAAAAATGCCAATAAAGAATAAACTTTCTCCGTACAATTACCGGCACCTGGTGGGGAGCCCATCCCGAAGATCTTATAATGTTGTATCGAACAACTATTCTCTCAGTGATGGAGTATGGCAGTTTCTGTTTTCAATCAGCTGCCAAAACACACTTAATTAAACTCGAGCGAATTCAGTATCTTTGTCTCCGTATTGCGTTGGGATGCATGCCCTCAACGCATACCATGAGCCTCGAGGTTTTGGCAGGCCTACTCCCACTAAAAGATCGCTTCAATTTATTATCTCTTCGGTTCCTCATCCGGTGTAAGGTTATGAACCCATTGGTAATCGGAAATTTTGAGCAGCTGATCGAGCTAAATTCTCACTCTGGATTCATGAGCCCATATCATGAATTCATCTCCATGCAGGTTGATTCTTCTTCGTATATTCCCAACCGTGTTTGTTTTCCTGACTACATCAATTCCTCTGTATATTTTGATCTGTCCATGAAGCAAGATATCCATGAATATACAGATTATCAACGATCGAGGATCGCTCGAACGATCTTCGATGCAAAGTATGGGGGTATCAATTGTGATAATATGTACTTTACTGATGGGTCCACTATAAACGAGTTCACAGGATTTGGAGTGTTCAACAAAATTTTCAGCACCTCCCATAGTCTTCAGTTTCCTTGCTCAGTGTATATTGCTGAATTGGCAGCGATACACTGGGCGCTGGACAGCGTCGCCTCACGACATGTTGAACACTATCACATTGTAACGGATAGTCTTAGCTCTGTCGAAGCTATCCGTTCAGTGAGGCCGGAAAAGCACTCGCCGTACTTCCTTGAGAGGATACGAGAAATTTTGAGTGCTTTATCCAGACGCTGTTATGTCATTACCTTTGTGTGGGTCCCTTCTCATTGCTCAATTCCGGGTAATGAGAGGGCTGACTCATTAGCAAAGGTAGGTGCGATTGAAGGCGATATTTATCAGCGTCAAATCGCCTTCAATGAATTTTACTCTTTAATCCGTAAAAATACCATCGTTAACTGGCAACGCAAATGGAACGAAGATGAATTGGGCCGGTGGTTTCACTCGATTATCCCTAAGGTTAGCCTCAAACCATGGTTCAAAAGTCTGGACTTGAGTCGGGACTTTATTCGCACCTTCTCCCGACTCATGTCCAATCACTGTTCGTTAGACGCGCTACTCTTTCGTTCCAATCTGGCCGGCAGCAATATCTGCGTTTGTGGCCGAGGTTACCACGACATCGAACACGTTGTTTGGTCGTGTGAGGTGTATCTTGTTGCCAGATCGAATTTAGAGAACTCCCTTCGGGCTAGAGGAAGGCAGCCCAATGTGCCGGTGAGAGATGTGTTGGCTCGGTTGGACCTTGATTACATGTCCCAAATATATGTTTTCCTTAAATCTATCGATGTTCGTGTGTGATTATCCTTATATCCTTATACCCTCCATTTCTTCCTTTGTGAGTAATTGGTCCGCTTGCTATAAACAGGAGAATGAAATGTAAATTCACAATAGATGTACGAATAGATTTAAGAATTGAGTGTGTGTGATTATCAACATTGTAATAATTTCCTTATACCCCATCCTTTTCCTTAGAAAAATATGTCACCCTTCTAATCTCGAGTCCACCGCGAGTAATCGGTTTCCCACATTACTAACCATAGATTTAAGAAAATTGTTCATATATATAGTTTTAAAAAATATATTTAAGATTTCGGCTCCTTTAAACTTATGTAACTGAGCCTGTAAAAATAAACGAATTTATAAAAAAAATCAAGAAAAGGCGTATAAACACATTCTAAACCTTCAAAATTCAACTTGCAGAGAGGTCAGTCATCAGGATGTTTTTGTAAGATTGCTTATGACATCCGACTGCTTATCAAAGAGCTTGCAAAAATCGAAAAAGCAATAATTGCTATCACCAACTGCAATAAAACTACCGCAAAATAACTCAAATTTGAGGTCTGATAATGAGATAGAATCAGAAATTGATTTATATATTAATATAATGCAAATAAACATCAATAGTAGATAAAGTAAGAAGAAAACAGAGTAAAATTGAGTAAATTGTGCTGTAAAAATTGGTATAAAAAGTAATGTTCCCGAAAGTTCCTGAGATCGAAAAGCAGTTTGCAGAGTACTTCAAACCCTGACGAACAAAATGACGTTGAGTATTGATGCACAAACGTGCACATTTTTGAAAAAATTAATGATTAAAAGTCACTTATTTTTGCTTTGTAACCACTGTACATCGCAATGGTGTCATTTAACACAAATAGTGTCTTCGGAAAAGTTATGTATTTTCATGTTATCCAAAACTTTGTGGAATATATTGAGTTGATATAACGTGATTTAGGTATAACTTAAGTTAAAAACTAGTTTTGAGATGGTCTCCCCAGAAAAATAGTTATATGTTTATCTGAAGGACTGATAGCTAGATATTATGTATCTTCAGCAAAGTTTCATAAAATTTCTAGTTCTACAATGTTGCTGAAGACATAACTCAACTATCTCGTAAGTATTAAAAGTTAGTTTTTTTAATTTTTACTGTAACTTAGTAAGAGTTTAAATTAAACCGCCAAATTATTCGAATCAACATTCTGAATAACTTCTCTGAAGACACCCAAGCTCTAAAATGTAAGGTAAGACGAGAAAAGATTTTTGACCGTCTTTTTTCAGAACGGCCCCACTGTGGGTCGCCCCGCGCGCGCTTCTTCCAACAACTCTTCTCGGCCTTGTTGGAACTCTTTCCGCCGTCGGTTCACCATTTGAACACTCATACACCCTACACCATACACTGAACACAACTCTCGATGAATTTCAGCATCACTATTGTTTTTCGCGGTCAGAAAACGAATGGTATAACGTAACTCATATTTGGACGATTTTTTAAGTGGCATTTCCATTTTAAAACTCAATAAAACACGAAAGACGCGTCCGATCCGGCCAAGGTTTCTTGCAAACTGCTTAGAAATGTTGTGAAATTACATGGTGAAAATTTTGTAGTTCCAACTTTCCATGCGAGATGGTGCTGGGGCACTGAAACTTACTTTTTGAACGACCCTCGTATCATTGATTTAAAATTTCAAATTCATCATTCAAGCTATGGATCCCAGCAAACATTAAATCGCATAACAAGCGTATATATAACATCATATGCCCTAAAATTTGGTTGGCATATAATGCGCCTAACTGGCATATGCATGCAAAAGTGAGGCCATATACATACATGGCAAATGCTTACCGAATTAGTTTGGATGAAGATGCAACTTTGACCGGCTATAATAGCGACTTTTGCCATACTCATATACGATTTATTACAGACTTAGAAAAAAAAATGGCGCAAAATATTTTCGTGAAATGTTTATTATAGTCTCACGAATCGCCATTTTTATATATGAGTATTTATGTTTGTAGAAATAATAATTGTTTGATTGACTTATGTTGGGAGTGGAATATGAATGTTTGAAATGGCACAGATTGATGTTTGGTGAAAACTGCTCCGGTTCGAACTCCGGTCGTCTGGATTATCTATCATCCACCAGCTATCTCGCGCGGCTATCTGCAATTTAATTCACCAGCGGTTAAAACTTTCGAGTGCATCAGCATTTCATTGACATTTCAATATGATGTAATATGTTCCTTATTAGGATTCACTGTTTCATGATTTTCTTCAGCATGCAACACGATTTACTACAGTACTGAATCGATTTAAATACGCCTATACGTATATTTATCATAAAATTGATGTTTGTTATACCTAATTGCGACTAAATTTGTATTTAAAATCGAGTTTTTACATTTAATGCGATTTCAAATATACACGATCCATACTTTGATTGATATTATATGCGATTATGATTTATTCGGATTTCTTGTGAGACTTGGCACGTGCAAAATTATACGATTTAATGTTGGCTGGGATTGTAGAGCAGAAGCACGGAACTAGCGATGTCCGATAATCGTTCGATTAATCGATTAATCAAATACTTTCTACAAAAATCGATTATTACTCGAACGAATACTGTGCAACCGATAATCGAGGCGAACGAATAATTTACGTCTAATCATTGATCCGCATCCGATCACTGCAATTTCAAGACTTCTGGAGGTGGTTTAGATTATATTCAACTGGAAATGGAAAATTCAATATGATCAAAACCATCTCTCGTGGACTTTTGCTTATAATTATAATTAAATAATTGAACTTTGGAAAAAATAATGAATCAAATTTTGCTTTCTTGTATTGAATATGTGTTCTATATAATAGAGTAACTCTTTCTTTCTAGTAAACAAATACTGTGTCTCATGAATATTTTTTCATTAGAATTTTGAGATTTTGTGGAAATATTAGGAAATGTAAGGCACTCACGGACCGTCGAAGAAATTATACCGAAAAATCGTCAAAATTAAAGTTGTACTTTTTGATTGAAGTGCGAGTGACAATAAGGGAAGAAGGAGTTGCACGTCCTAGGAACCGCACAAGTCGGGCGACATTCACCCTCCTCGCTGAATTCAAACGACGGAAGAGGTACCTCGGAGAAAACGCCGGTGGTCAGCGAGCCCCCAACGTTATCGCTGCTCCACACGTATACGGGTGAGTCGGTCGAACGTTTCGGAGGTTGCAGTGCGATGAGGTCTGGTCGAGCCTAGCCCCCGCTCATCGTCACTTGGACCGATGAGACCGATCCCCGTGTACGGGCACCGTGAGTAGAAAAAAAACCCACAGAAACCCTCTCTCTATTATCAACCAACATACTCACCTGAATTCAACCTGTTCCTGTTCGGCCGCAACGATTTTCTAACCTACTAACCTGAAAAGAAAGAAAAAAATATATAATAAATTTTAAAAAATATACTTACCATTCTGTTCTTATTACGATCATATTCTCATCATATCCATCACCAACAGCTTCCGTTGTATTCGTGAGTCCACCTCGTTCCTAGGTAAGAGCCGACCCTGAGGTAATTATACATACAAACCAGTACCACTGAGCTAGCCATAACTTACAAACTGCACAGAGACTCGTGCTAGAATGCCTACAATGGATATATAAAAATATTGCACGTTCACGTTTATATACAAAATGACGAATAATATGACGCCGAATTACCTACGAAATACTATAATGTATGGAAGAGAGATATGTATCAATATAATACAAGACAAGCAAGTGACCTCAAAACCATGAACTTCCGAATGTCGTGTACCCAAAATTCATTTTTTTATAAAGGCTGTTCTATGAGGTTATAAGGTATTATACACCTTACCCAATGAGGCAAAGACAGCAACAAGCCTTCGAATGTTCCGTAATGTTTGTAAAGAGTTTTTAAAGCATGATTTAGATTTTTGACCTGGTGTATAATCAATGTTAGTATGTAAGATGACGAAGCTATGACGGATTAATTTTTTTATGCTTTTGTCTTTTTTATCCTTAGACTATGATGATTGTGGTATTTTATTTGTTTGTACTCGTTTTTAATTTATTTATTTATTTTATACATTTCGAGTAGTCTACAACAGTTTGAGCATCGAGCACGTGAAACGGCATAGAGAAGCTCAAAATTGAGTATTGACTAAAAATAATGATTCATACCATTCTAAGGGATTGAAAGTGGAAATTGTGAACAAGCTAGGGATAGCTCAACCGGAATTCTTATAAATTTATCTGGCAGATCTCATTGCAAATTTAGAATTAAAGCGATTATACCCCAGTTAGAATGAAGGGCCTGAAGTATCGGCTGGAATTAGGCTTAGGTTTGCTCAGCTGTCTGGTCTCGAAAACGATTAACAGATCGTTGTAGGGCATCCAGTAAAGCGGGATTTCCTTTGTAAATTCAAGGCTGATATGGACATAGGTATGAGGTTCAATTCCTGATCGTTCAAGAGTCTTCCCGGATTGGAAATCCTCTTGACATGCCTTGGAATATCTAGCGTTCATATAATGCCCTTACTTGCTCTTTCGAATGACAATCTATGTCTATGCTCCTTACTAATTTACTGGTTTTGTTTGTATTATAAAAGAAATCCATATAAAAATTCGTTCAGCTTAAATCGTTGTAGGAAAATAAAGTGGGACCGTCATCATTATTATGTAATGAATAGAGTACTGTTTTAGGTGTAGGTGCATGTGTGTGTGTGTGTTTTTTTTTTCTTATCTTAAGACTATGATGATGAAGGTATGTTGTTTTTATTTTTTTTTAATTTTTAATAATTTTAGTTGTTAGATTAGTTTAAAAATAATTGTGAAGCCTACAAGAGTTTGAGCATCGCGCGCGTGAACCGGCATAGTAAAATTTGAAATTGAACATTGGCAAAAGTGAATTGTTTTTTTTTGTTTTTGTTTTGTTTAATAAGATCGATCCATTCCAAAGGGTTGAAAGTGAAAACTGAAAATAAGCTAGTGATAGCTCAACCGGAATACTTGTGAATTTATCCTTTTGACAGAACTAAAATCTTCTGTTAGTCCAGGCCCAGATGGTATTCCATCCATGCTATTGAAAAGATGCATAAATAGTTTAGCGACGCCATTGTTGTATCTGTTCCGGCTTTCCTTGAGTTCGGGAACTTTTCCTGAGCTTTGGAAAACAATCGAAATGTTTCCGGTACACAAGAAAGGTGATAAGCGAAACGTCGATAAGTATCGCGGTATTTCATCGCTTTGTGCTGCTTCTAAACTCTTTGAATTAGTAGTGATGGAACCCGTCTTCTCGTTTTGCAAACAGTACATAACTGATGACCAGCACGGATTCATGCCGAAACGCTCAACATCGACAACCTGTTAGAATTTTCAAATTATATAGTGGATAGTTTGTCACGGAATAGCCAAACTGATGCCATCTATACGGACTTGACTGCTGCATTCGACAAGATTCATCACGACATCTCAAAACTGGAAAAGCTCGGATTCACAGGAAGGATGTTAGATTGGTTCAAATCCTATCTCAAAGAACGAAAACTTCGCGTCACCATCGGTGATAGCAGCTCCAACATTTTTTCTGCAGCTTCCGGTATTCCTCAAGGAAGCCACCTCGGACCCCTGATCTTTCTAATCTACTTCAACGACATTTGCTTGGTATTAGAAGGACCTCGCGTTTCGTTTGCGGATGATTTAAAAATCTATTGCCGTATTAGTTCTGTAGCCGACTGCTGGTTTCTTCAACGACAACTGGATATTGTAGCCGAATGGTGCGCCACGAACTGTATGGTTATAAATCCATTAAAATGTTCCACGATATCCTTCTCTAGGAAAAAGGACCGATCACGTTTGAATACGTTCTCTCTGGTGTTCCCATTCCACGAGTTATGAAGATCAAAGATCTTGGAGTGATACTGGATTCGAGACTGTCGTACAAAGAACATGTATCGTATGTTGTAGATAAAGCATCTAGAAACTTGGGATTCATTATGCGGGTTTCAAAAACTTTCACGCACGTACATTGTCTCAAATCCCTGTATTGCGCTCTAGTTCGGCCTGTTCTGGAATACTGCAGTATCGTTTGGAATCCGCACTATCAAACTGGCATTACGAGAATCGAGTCCGTTCAGAGAAGATTCATTTGGTACGCACTTCGCCTGCTTCCGTGGCGCAATCCTCATCAGCTTCCTAGTTACGAAACCCGATGCTTGTTGATCCATCTGGATTCACTGCACTGCAGAAGAAAGCTAGCTAAGTCTTTGTTTGTAGCGGATACACTCACTGGTCGCGTCGATTCTCCAGAAATTTTAAGCCACCTAAATCTCAACGTACCACCTCGACGGTTGCGGAGAGTTCCTTTTCTGCGGACCATACTTCGGCGAACGAATTGTGGCATGTACACAGCAATAGCAAGCCTTCAGCGTGCATTCAACACAGTTTCTTCGGCGTTTGATTTTAACATTTCGCGTGTTACATTGAAACAACGGTTTTTAGAATTAATTAGAGTTAGATAATTGTATCATTTGGACCACTGTAGTCTGTTGATGCCAGAACAAATAAATAAATAAATAAATAAACTAGATGACTGACGAGATCTTTCTGTGTTGTGGCAGACCTCATTGCAGATTCAGATTGAAGGGCCTGAAGTATCGGCGGGATTTGGCTTAGGTTTGCTCAGCTGTCTGGTCTCAAAAACGATTAACAGATCGTTGTCGGGTATCCAGTAAAGCCGGATTTCCTTTGTAAATTCAAGGCTGGTACTGACATAGGTATTAGGTTCAATTCCTGATCGGTCAAGGGTCTTCCCGGGTTGGAAATTCTCTTGACATGCCTTGGGAGAGTTACTGGGCCGGAAGTGTCGCCTAGAATTAGGCTTGGGGTTGCTCAGCTGTCTGGACTCGAAGCGATCGCATTAGTAGATCGTTCTCGGGAATCTAGTAAAGCGGGAAATTCCTTGTAAATTCATGGCTAATGCTGATATAGGCATTGGGTTCGATTCCCGATCGGTCAAGTGTCTTCCCGGATTGAAAATTCTCTTGACATGCCATGGAATATTTAGCGTTCAGATAATGCCCTCACTTGTTCTTTTGATTAACAATCTATGCCAGTGGTACAACCGGACCGTTTTTTTGTTTTTAACTTGCTTACTGGTTGATTTGATATTACAAAGAAACTCCTCCATATAATTATCCACAAGATAACTCGTCCAGCTCAAACCTATGTAGGGGAAAGAGGTGGGACCATCATCATTATTAGGAAAAAAATATATGACTTAATCCATCAATTTTATAGAATATCGTGCTTTTGTATTTTATACGATTTTGGATACACATGATGCACTATGACTGATATTTTAAAAAGAAAAAAAAGATTTTCAACATCGTTGATAGCGGCTCATCTTATATTTTTTTCTGTATTATAGTGATTTTCAACTCTTTCGGCTGGTTCGACACTTAGGGGCTCATCTTATTGTAAAACTTACAGGAAAACATATGCACATGAAAACGCAAATTTCCGTTGATTGAGTAAATGAAAAAAAAAATATAAGACACTGCACAATGGTTCAGGAAGTGCAATTAACCCTTTCACTCCCAAGGAAAATAGTTTTCCCTTCCACAAAAATCGTTATCGATTGTTGAATTATTATGGAATAGATATTTGTTTTAGTGAATGTTCAAATAAAACGTATGTCCAAGGCAGTAAATGTACTTCTGAACGAATGAAAAAAAGAAATGTCAAACATGGTCCGGTCTCACTTAACACCGACCACATAATAAATGTGAATTTCTGTTTCAGCTTACTTTTGCTACTTGACTATAATGGAAAAAGACCATGAATTTGTTTGTACTGTCTGTGAAAAAAAAGAGTCTGATGGTTCAAAATTTTTAACGTGTACTGTTTTTCAAGTGTCCACTTTAGATGTAAGAACATTGTAGAAAACGCAATACGTCGTATGAAGAAAAAAGATGTTTTTGCTCACCCGATTGTACTGCGATCTACCAGCGAATCGTATCGATGCAGGATAATCACAGATCCTTGTTGTCTTCTTTCGCTGATGTGATGAAAACAACCATTTCAGCCTCCATTGCTAAGGAAATGCAAGCTGTTTCAACAGAAGTGAAGCAAATCACCACAACGATCGAAAAATCACAAGAATTTCTATCTGCTAAGTTCGATGAGATTGTCACTGACTTCAAAGATCTTAAGCAGGAAAATGAAAAATTGAAAAAAAGAGGTGGAATGTTTGAAAAAGTCTCAAGACCAACTTCGTAATATGGTGCACAAATCGGAAGCAAATGTCGACAAGTCCGATAGAGCTGCCGTAGGTAATAATATTGTAGTCTGGGGTATCTGAAATTGTAGTCTGGGGTATTGAGAAATTGCTCACTTGCTTAGGACTGAGCAATAATTCTCAACTTGTGGCCTCCGCTGAGCGGATTTTCTTCAAAAGGAATACCACTAACGCTCTGGTTCCTATAAGAATAACCTTTAATGATAGGGAATCAAAAGAATTAGTACTAAACAAAAAGAAACAGTTTGGCAATATATTATCAACAGTGATCGATTCAAAGTTCACTGTTAACGGGAGAGCAATGAACGTTACCTTGCGCGACGAATTAACTCCATTATCTTTGGAAATACTTAGAAAGCTTAGAGAATCTCAAGAATTGCTGAATATAAAGTACGTTTGGGCGGGAAGAGGTGGGGTAATTTTGATTAAAAAAAATGAAAATAGTAGACCAGAAATGATTAAAAACAGAGAAGATCTTAGTCGTGTCATAAGTCAGTTCTGGGAAACGCCTAGTATTTCTGATGCTGCATTGGTTCATGGACATTCTCCTTCCCCGAAGCGGAAGAGAAGTGATCAATAACACGACTTATTATAGGGTTTCTGTAGAATTTAACTGCACCAATAATGATTTTAAACAAATATTATGAAAATTTGTCTGATTTTAATAAAAAATATGATATGGTAGGCACAAAAACTTTAAATGTGGTTTAATGGAATGTAAGAGGAATAAACGATTTCGAAAAATTTGATGAAATTATATATTTCGTGAATGAATGCAATACTGAAATTGATGTCATTGTTATTGGCGAAACTTGGTTGAGGAAGGAAAATACCTGCATTTACAACATTCCAGGCTATCGTGCATTTTTTTCTTGTCGAGACAATTCTTCAGGCGGTGGTTTGGCAGTTTTTGTAAAATTCTCGCCAGAAAACAAATTGCTGGATAGCCAAACAAGTCGATGGCTTGCACTACATCCATTTAGAGATAAAATGTCAAGGTCACCCTTATGACGTTATTGGTGTTTATCGTCCACCTTCATTTGATTACATTGAACTTCACAACTTTTTAGAAGGTTGGTTATCAATTGCTACTGAATCGAAGCCACTACTCATTGCTGGTGACTTTAATGTTCCAATAAATCTGCAAAATAATAATGCTGTGATCAGATATTCAAATTTATTGAAATCTTATGGCTATGTTTGCACAAATACGTTCCCAACTCGTCCAGCAAGTAACAATATTTTAGATCATTTTATCAGTCCGATCAATCTTGCTACGAATCTACAGAATCATACTATTTATAGTAATATCAGTGACCATCTTCCTGTTATTTCGTCTCTCTCCTTAGATATTGTGAAGAGTCAACAAGAATTGAGGACGAATATCGTCGATCGCGCCAAACTCGATAATCTGATTTCCACTTTTTTGAACGATTTTGAAGTAACTGATGACGTCGATGTCACTAGATACTCTCATCTCCAATTATAATAATATGTTAACTGAGTGTATCAGAACATTCACTAAAACTGTTAACCTGAAAAATGAGCACTGTCCATGGATGACTTACAATCTTTGGAAGTTGATACAGATTTAAAACAACTATCTTAAAAAAGCGAAACTCAAACCCAATGATGTAGTTATAAGGGAAATGTTAGTTTATGTATCAAAAAAAGTCAAAACTCTGAAGACAAAATGTAAAAAAGAACATTATGAAAATATACTCAATAGCTCTAGTCATTCGAATGTGTGGAAAAAGTTGAATGAAATCTTTGGTCGCTCTAAACCTAGGAAGCAAATTAAATTGAGAACTGATGGAAAAATTTTAGATTCAAACTTTGATGTTGCCGAAGAGTTCAATTGTCATTTTACTAGCATTGGTAGTAATTTGGCAAGTAAATTATCAATTAATACTAATGATTATTTAAAATCTGTCAAAAGTATGAGTAGCTCCATCTTTCTGAGGCCCGCTAGCGTTAACGAAGTAAAAATCTTGATAAGTCAGTTGCACTCTAAGAAAAGTAAAGGTTACGATAATTTCCCAGCAGATTTAATCAAAACTAGCATAAGTCGGTTTTCTGAAATTATCTCTGAAATTTTCAATAAAATAATCATTACTGGAAATTA
Source organism: Toxorhynchites rutilus septentrionalis (assembly GCF_029784135.1). Classification (NCBI taxonomy): domain Eukaryota; kingdom Metazoa; phylum Arthropoda; class Insecta; order Diptera; family Culicidae; genus Toxorhynchites; species Toxorhynchites rutilus. Next base: position 154,121,865 of record NC_073744.1, read on the forward strand.
TCCAATCGACATTTTTTGGTCACCCTATTTTTGACAACATGAAAATGAGTACTCTATCATATGTAACAACTCTGTCAAAGACAGTTTTTGAGAATATCTGTCGAGCTCTAGATGCGAATTTACACTTAAATGCGCTTTTTGGATCATTGTCCACTGGAGAAAACGATATTTAAAAGGTAAATATCACACGGTGGCCAGTGCAGATCAATGCGATTTTTAGAGTGTAAAATTTGTTCACTTTGTAAATTAGAGCAACCACAAATCAGACCCATTTTATTGCTTGGAGGTACTATCCTCTGGTAGATGTTTTGATTTATTCTGTGAAGCTCTTGTACTTTCGCTGGTCATTATCAATTAACGAGAACAGCTAAGGGCGGTAACATAATTCCGATGCATATGCACACAATCGAAACCCACGGAATCACGGAACTAACTGACATAATGTAACCCGGTGTGAAGAAGTTCTCAGAAAAAAACGAACTAAAACGAACGGGACAAAAATATGCACCATCTCATTCGCCTGGAGAAGACTTCGCCTCGAAGAGAAGCTGAGGGTCATTAATCATCCGGAAGCCGTTCGTTGCTCGGCGAAGAAAACACGCAAGTCTTATTATCCCACACTATCCTCCCGAAAATCCAAGACACTCGCTCCCTGGACCGGAGAGCCGGCGAGCGAAGGATTTTCGCCAACATATTGGTACGAAGTTGGGCGAATATTTAACGATGGCAAATTATGCGCTTCATAAAGTTTATATAAATTTAATTTGAATATTTATAGCGTAAGAGCGACGTGATGCTGCCCCGTGGAGTACTGTCCGTTGCAGGTGGTGGCCAGCAGCAAGCAAGATCAGCCAGCAGTACCTTCCGGTGGTGGCTTTGGAATCTGACGCTCGGGATTAGTTTTTAAATTGAACTTTGCCAGTTTTCGCTTTGCAGTGTTGTAATTTTCGTAGAAAAAGCGCTTCGTTCACTATAGCGCAATGATGAACCGAGACTTAGATATTCATAGATATATTTGAAGAATTTTCAAATGTCTTTCATAGAAAAATAGACTCTCTTCAAAAGATATCAATCAATGTCCTATTTTTCCACACAATGAAAACATTCCTGACTTTAACTTGATTCGAGCACATGTTCGGGGAGGAGAAAACTCACCATCTGCTTGCAGGGTGGGTCGTCGTTAAAAACGTGTAAAGTTTGTATTTCTAGTTTCCTCTCCTCCACCAGTTCCACCATTGCTGATGGAACAGGGATCGTAGTGCGAAAAAAAAATCCTGTAAGACAAAGTTTTATTCGCAACGAAAGTTTGTTCGATGCGATGAGAATTTGCTCACATGCGATGACGGGGCTGAATCTTGCCCGGAATCGTAAATATATGAAGCATACGCTGCCTCGCAGATGTACACAAACGCTAGTGAGTAAATGATGCGCTTTTAAAAGCTCCCCGAGAGATCCCAGTGGTTTTTGTGGACTGCAGGAAAAAGTTTTCCCTGCACTCGGGTGCTCTCTGCGTTCTCGTAGTAAATTGAGTGTTTAGTACAAATGTGGCTTGATGCTGTGCACAATTTGATTTAATATTAAATTTAAGAATAGAAACCCTGGTGGGCACACGAATTTCGCCACTTCGTTCACACACATCGATTGCTGACACACAAATTCCACATCGACGAAATCGACGCCAGTTTAATCCGAAAATAGTCTAGCGCACGTCTTCCACACTGACAGGACAATTCTCTCCTTTCCATTGGAAATGGAACAGTAGAAAAAGCATGGAAGGATCATTTCAGCGAAGGTCTTAAATGGAACTTTTGTCTGCGTCTTACTCACCGATGTGAGCGAACAAGAAGCGGGGGTGAAACTTTATCTTTTCATATATGTGTTTTACACGGCAGCAACTCTCTACTTTCCTGAGCTCAAAAACTCGTTCCGAACTATCGAAGACATGTGGGGGGCGCTAGGGAAAATTTGCTGTTCAACCTGGAAAATTCAGCATCGACAGTGCCATGTTGGATGCCTCTCGCTTCTTCCCACTGTCATATTCCTAAATTGTTTGCTCTTTTTTCCTCGACCTTATGAATTTGACGTGTGCTTTTCATTATCATCATAACGAGCTTTTTAAAGCAAGCAAGGATGAGGGGTTAGTGAAGATCTACGACAGTCAAATTTATGCTTCCAGTTTCCGAAATTCATCTCAACTCTACTGCAATATTAATACCTGGAAAGTGATACGAACTATTTTTTTTCTCTGGTGTCATATGTTCAAGAAGCGGAAGTGAAGCGGAAAAGAGTTTATAACTAGAAACGGGTTGGAATCGGAAAAAGTTAGAGACTGACACTACTTGCGTATCTTGTGCTTGACAAGAAAGGTATTTTTCTGAACTCTTCTAACTAAGTTTATTCATAGATGACAAGTGCACTATTTAACCGCAAAATAATTCACATATAATTGACATGATGCTCTCTGTTCCTTCCATCTCACCTGCTGCGCCTCCGGTTAAGTTTTGGCTGTATTTATCGCGTTTGAATCCACTCATCTCTGATAGCGACGTGCAAAACATTGTGTCCCGCTGTTTGGACACCGTAGATCCAGCTGAAGTTTTCCGACTGGTTCCTAAAGGCAGGGATACTAGTAACATGACTTTTGTGTCATTTAAGATTGGTCTGGATCCTAGCATTAAGGATTTGGCACTTGATCCGGCCTCATGGCCTGCCGGGTTACAATTCCGAAAGTTTGTTGACCTGGCAAAAAACTAATTCATCACAGCTCTGCGGTTTCTGACGTCACCACTACATCACTGGCCCCGGGACACTCCGTAACAGGTATTGAGGAAGCCCCTACACCGCCCAACTTAGTCGTGCTCTCTTCTAACGCCAGTCATTATCGTCGTCCCGGTCCTACAGTTGGTGTTGGTGAAAGGGGCTTCCTACCTGCAACAGCAGGCAAGTATAGTTGTCATAAAGAGCTTCTGGTACTTGACAATGCTTCACCTTCTAGCAATTGCTGCTCATCCTCTTTTTTGTTCGATGCCTCTACATTGGATCCGGGACAACCAGTAACAGGTATTGAGGAAGTTCCCTCGCCACCCGACCCAGTCGTGCCCTTTATCAACATCCGCCATCAACATTGTCCCGGTCCTGTGGTCGGTGTTGGTCCAGGGAGCTTCCGGCCTGTAAGTTCAGGCGAGTATACTGATAATTCTGAACTTTCGGCACCTGAAATCCCTTCGATTTCCAGTTCCTGCGATCGACGCTCCTCGAACCTCCGGATTTATTATCAAAATGAGCGTGGATTGAGGACCAAAATAGATGCTTTCTTCTTGTCTGTTTCCGAAGAAGAGTTGATTTGATTGTCCTGACTGAAACATGGCTGGATGATCGCATTTTCTCAACGCAGCTTTTTGGACCTTCGTACGCCGTATACCGAACCGATAGAAGTCATCTGAATAGTCATAAATCTCGTGGTGGAGGAGTACTGATTGCTATCACGAGGCGACTAACCAGTTATCTTGATCCTGCCCCTATTTCTCTCCTACTTGAGCAACTGTGGGTTTTGGTGGAAGTTAATCACAACACTATAATAAGTATCGGCGTTATTTATCTCCCGCCTAACAGGAAAGACGATAGTACGGCGATCGACGAACACGTGGAATCCATTGGTTCAGTTTCAGCTCGTTTGAAAGTTCACTCGCCTGCTCTTCTGTTCGGTGACTATAATCAAGCAGGTTTGCAGTGGTGTTTCCCCGAAAGTAGTACACCAGTCATCGATCCATTGACATCGCATATATCCGAGGCCTGCTGTGGACTGATTCAACCTTCACGGTTTTTCTCAAGCCAACACACATCTGAATAGAAATGGTAGATTACTGGACCTTGTCCTGGCCAATGATGCTGCATTACCCATTTCTTCGATTGCTTTGGCGGCTGATATTTTGATCTCGATGCTGATCACCCTGCTCTCGTCACGTTAATAAGCTTGCACACTCCGATCGTTTATGTTGCACCATCTGAACAAACATCTCTGAACTTCCGTCGAGCCAACTACGCTTTATTGAGTGATGAACTCGCCAATATTGACTAGAATTTCATCGAATCTACCGATAGTGTCAATGTCGCCGTGGAGTACTTCTGTACAGCAGTAGTGGATGCAATCTTTCGTGTTGTTCCTGCTCGACGACCACCTCATAATCCTCCTTGGTCCAATCGCCGCTTACGCGAGCTGAAGCGAAAACGATCAACCGCTCTGCGATGTTACAGTAACTGCCGGTCATCTTACTTCAAACGACAGTTCAATTTGGCCAGTCGTTGTTACCGTCAATATAACCGTTTTCTTTACAATCGGTACGTAAAACGAACGGAAGCGAATCTACGCACCAACCCTCGTGGGTTCTGGTCATTTGTGAATACCAAACGAAAAGATGCTGGACTGCCTTGTTCTATGTTTTTTGGAAATAGCACGGCTAATAATGATCCTGAGAAATGCAATTTGTTTGCACGTCATTTCAAACGAGTGTTCAACAATTCCTCAACCTCTGCTATGCAAGTTGCAGAAGCTACCAGCGGACTGCCTTGTGATGAATTCAACTTCGACATTCCTCACTTTACAGAAGAGATGATGAAAACCGCAATGCGTAAATTAACGCTCTCGTATGCCGCTGGGCCCGACGGAATACCCTCAGCAGTCTTGAAGCTTTGTGCAGATGTTCTTTGCTCTCCGTTAACAACGATATTCAATCTGTCGGTTCAGCAAAGCGAATTTCCAACCCGTTGGAAATTTTCATATATGTTTCCGGTGCATAAAAAAGGCGACAAACGCGATGTTGGTAATTATCGCGGTATCACGTCCTTGTGCGCATGTTCTAAGCTGTTCGAGATAATAGTAAATGGGTCTTTGTTTGCTTGTTGTAAATATTATATCGACACACAACAGCACGGTTTCTACCCAAAGCGATCGGTATCCACCAACTTGGTGCAGTTCACATCGTTTTGTTTACGAAGTATGGACTCGGAATGGCAAGTTGATGCTGCATACATGGATTTGAAAGCTGGTTTCGATTCAGTGAACCACGAAATTCTCCTCACTAAACTGGATAAACTCGGTGTTTCATCAAGAAGTGTTAATTGGTTCAGATCCTACTTATTAGATCGCTCAGTTCGGATCAAGATTGGCCTCTCAGAATCGGAGACGTTTTCCAACAATTGTGGAGTCCCGCAAGGCAGTAATCTCGGGCCGCTATTATTTTCATTATTTTTGAATGATGTTTCGTTGCTGATACCTCCGGAATGCCGTTTCTTTTTTGCTGACGATGCAAAAATATTCAAATTAGTCAAATGCCATTCGGACTGCCAGGATCTGCAAACTTTGGTATGTACCTTTGCAGATTGGTGTTCCAGAAACATGCTGAGTGTCAGTGTCAAAAAATGTAACGTGATCTCCTATCACCGCAAAAATCAACCGATCATCCATGACTACATCCTGTTTGGTTGTCATCTTGACCGAGTACAACACCTCAAGGATCTCGGAGTTATCCTGCATAGCGGACTTTCTTTTCGGAATCACTATCACGATATTGTTGCCAGAGCCAATCGCCAATTGGGCTTTATATTCAAAATTGCCGACGAATTTCGCGACCCACTGTGTCTCCGATCCCTGTACTGTTCACTTGTCCGATCAATATTGGAATCAAACTCAGTAGTATGGTGCCCCTATCACACCAGATGGATCGCCCGTATTGAAGCTATTCAAAAGAAGTTCGTCAGATACGCCCTCCGATTTCTTCGTTGGCGCGATCCTCGGAACCTGCCACCCTACGAGGACCGTTGTCGTCTGTTGAATATTCAACCACTTGAAGTTAGACGCACAGTCGCTCAAGCTACATTTGCTGGGAAAATATTCTCAGGAGACATTGACTGCCCACCACTGCTGGCTCAACTGAACATGTACGTGCCTGAAAGACCATTACGCCAACGTGATTTTCTGCTGTTGGATCCACGAAGCAGAAATTATGGGTTGCATGAGCCCATCCGTTCGATCTGTCAGCATTTCAACGACAATTTCAATCTCTTCGATTTTAATATTTCTGCCAACAATTTCCGACAACGGCTTCTCGACCTATTTCGTACTGCTGGCCAACTAAGATTAGCATAAGTTTTTTATTCATTGAGACAACAATTGTCAGTTGAATTGAGAAATAAACACAAATACAAATACAAACACGAATATTTAGCTAATACTATTGGGACATTGAATAAGTTCTCGCTGGATTCTCATGAAAATTAATGCTTCATTGAAAAAATATATGTACTCAGTGCTATGCTCGTGCGTGTCCATCTGAAAGTGAATTTAACTAAAACTCGATACAGGTCCGACCGGATTATATGCAGTCTTTATTTTGACGTAGGACTACGTTTTTCATTTCTGTACCGGGGCGTAAGTTCAAAGTTTCGGGAACGAGAGAGTGACGCTTGTAGTGCAAGGTTTTGAACGTTAATAATTCTTTGGCGGTTGAACGAAGAGGTATGAAAATCACTTCATTCGAAAGATTATTGATCCAAACAATTGTTTTAATAGTTGAAAAATTGCTTCGGAACATACTATCGAAATCACTATAAATATAGCAATAACTTGAAATATCACTTCAGTCGCGATTGGACTTCGATTGAGGCATGATGCATAATGTCGACGCCAACATCTTTCAGTTTCTATTCTGCTTTCGCATGGAGTGGTCTTGAAAAATTGTTTGCTTGTGAATGCGCTCGAACGGAGGAAAATTCGTACACATTAGCGTAATCGACTAGATGTTCTGTGATGCAACGATATCCGAGAGCATCAGTTTTTGTTCTGCTTTCGCATGAAATAGTCATGAAAAATGGTTTGCTCGTGATTGCGCCCGAGCGAAGGAATATTCGCACACATTTACGCATTCGACTAGATGCTATCTTATGCAATCCATAAGCATCTGTTTCTATTATGCTTTCGCCTGGAATGGTTATGAATTACGCTCAGGAAAACAAAATGAATCATGTATCAAATATCTACCGATCGATTTTTTCAGGACTACCAACAGGTTCGAACGAGTTGAATTTTATGTTCATAACAATTCCATACTTGTATTCATCCATTCACACATTAACAAGAAAAAGTCAGCAGTCTTTCAAAATATTCATTCATTCATTCATCGAGAATTGATGTTGTATTGATTGATGGATGTAATTTCGTATAAATGAAAACTGAGCCAGCGGTAGTCCTACGTCTAGTTTACGGTTGTATCACAAATACAACCCACTTCCAGTTTTTTCCACTATATAAAGGGCTCAGAAGGAAAGGGATGTAAAAGACTTGATTGAAAAAAAACAATAAAACAAAAAATTCAATACGATTATACATGAGAGGCTCAGAAGGAAAGGAACATAGTCGAATTTCTCTTCATCAACTTTTTCTCTCGTGAATAACTCAGCTGCAAAAACGTTCAAATTTGAGTTTGCCATAGAAAACGACAATAGAGGTTCTGATCTATCGCCCACGTCGTCAAAAGAAGCTGGGAATGTGTTTGCAGCTTAGTTATGACCAAAAGAGAGAGTCGATGAAGAGAAATACGAATATGTTCATTTCCTTCTGAGACTCTCATATATAATAGAATCGATTTTTTTTGTTTTATTGTTTTGTTTTTTGAATATAACAGTTCGGCTGAGAAGTTTATAAGGTAACACAGTAAAACCATTTTTTTTTGTTGCTAAATTCAATTTTATTACTCAACATAATTGCCTTCGAGGGCGATACAGCGATTATAGCGATCTTGCAACTTTTCGATACCATTTTTACAGTACCCTTTCGGTTTCTCGAAAATAGGCCTCAGTTTCGGTAATCACTTCATCATCGGTCTTAAATTTCTTGCCAGCGAGCATTTTCTTCAGGTCTGCGAACAGAAAATATGGAGAATACGGTGGACGCGGAAGCAATTCGAAGCCCAATTCATGCATTTTTTACAATCAATACACGAAATTCGGATTTTTCCATTTCTTCACAATAACAAAAGTTACTTTGCAAGAGGCCCCATCTAGATGTCAGCCTTATGAACTTTTCAGCCGAACTGTTAGACGAACTGTCAACTCGACTGGCCATTAGCAGCACCATCCCAGATTGCAGTGAGACTTTGTGGGTGTAAAGATATTTGTCATTAAAGCAAATTTGCGAACTTGAAATATTCAAAAAAAAAATAATTAGAACACTTTTCGAAAAGTGCCAAAAAAATATTTTTTGAGAAAACTTTTTCGCTGTAAAATTGCCCATCTTTCAATGCATCGATTTTTTCTAGATATTTGAATGGGCTAGTCATTTTTTTTGAGAATTTATGAAAAAATAAGTTTTAGAGAGAAACAAATTTCGATTTTAAAAAACTTTTTTCAGTAAGATGAAAAAATATATATATTGTTTTGTTTTTTTTTTATAAAAATGCAAGCAAATGTAGGAACATTTCATTTTTGATTCATTCCCTTAAAGTCAAAAAATACTTTTATTACATGGAAAAACGTATATCCGAAATCTTTCAGAATATGATAGAGAATCATATTTGATAGAAAAAATCTTCCTTCACATATGGTCGAATTTCAATTATGGCAGAGTTATTAAACTTTTCTGGTTTTGAAGAATTTCATGCCAACTCGACTTGTGATTGGCAGCAACATCTCAGATTGCAGTGAAACATTGTGGGTGTAAAGACATTGGTCAATTTAAGCAACTTTGCAGATTTGAAATATTCGAAAAAAAATAAGACTACTTTTTGAAAAGGATCAAATGTTTTTCTTCAATTTTTACAAAAAAATAAAACTCAAAAACTATATTATCTACATAATTCTTGTCAAAGGATAAAATGTAGGAACTTGTTTAATTTTCATAAAAAATACTAAAAATGTTTTAAAGAAAAATTACATCAAGAAAATTATTTAAAAACTGAAATTAATTTTTTCTCAAAAACGAGTCTTCCTTAAACTGTGAAAAAAAATTGCGAATAGCCCTTACAATTTCCTACAAATTACCCACACATTGGAAGATGGACACCTTTACAGGGAAAAAGTTTTTCCAACAATAACTTTTTTATGTTTTTTTTTGAAAAAAATAATACTACAGGTCGGACTCGATTATCCGGAGACTCGATCATCCGGAGACTCGATTATCCGTAATTTTAAACTCGATTATCCAGAGTATTATATTTTTGATATTCGGAAATATTGAATAATTTGTATAATAATTCTATATTGAATAGCTAATATGGGTATCAAAAGAACGGGCTTGACTAGTAGAACACAGTTATTTATGAAAAATGTAAATCCAAGATGGCAGCCACTACAAAATGGCGGATTTCATATTTTCTCAGAACCCCATCAATATGGGTATCAAATGAAAGGGCTTGGCTAGTAGAACACAGTTATTCATGAAAAATACAAATCCAAAATGACCGCCACCGCAAGATGACGTCATATATATTTTTTTCACAACCCCATCAATATGGGTATCAAATGAAGGGGCTTGACTAGTAGAATACAGTTATTTATGAAAAATGCAAATCTAAGATGGCGGCCACTACAAAATGGCGGATTACATATTTTCTTAGAACTCCATCAATATGGGCATCTCATAAAAGGGCTTGACTAGTAGAATACAGTTAATTATGAAAAATTCAAATCCACAATGGCAACCACTACCACTTATGAAAAAGTGATGTTTTACACGTAATATTTCGTGTGTGTAAATTCATGCGTTTGATATGTTGGTTGTGTGTAAAATTCGCGTTTCTAAATAGAAAATGCGAATCGCCATAGTTTATACAAACAATTTTCACGAGTTAAACATTAATAGTATTTTTTCAAAGAAAACATGAACAATTAATTGTTGGAAAACACTTCTCCTGTAGAAGTGCTCATCATCATATGTATGGACGATTTGTCGGAAATTTCAAGGGCTATTCATATATATTTTTCCTGAATTTAAAAAAAAATATTTTTAGAAAAAAATAATTTTGGTTTCACAATATTTTTTTCTTAATGAAAACTTAAATAATTTCCTACATTTCATTCTCTAACCAACACTTCGAAAATAATATAGTTTTTAAAATTAAAAAAAAAAATTACCGTCAATTTTAGAACCGGTTTTAATTTTTGTCGTGTCATTTTAGTTGTTAAGTATGCTTGAAATGCCTTTTTTTAATCATTCACTATTGTATATAATTTCTTCGAACAATGCAAATTAATTATTATAAATGGATTGAAGCAATGGATTGGATTACTTTTTTAAAAGTTTTGTCACTTTCTGTTTTTGCTTGAGCAGTGGTCTTAATGCTTTGATCGACACTGTAACAAACGGCTTTACTTCTTCATGTTGCCGTCCGTGCCCTTCTACTTTTTCTTTGAAAGCTGAGGTTTTTTACACAACATACCCAAAAATCAGAGGGGCGTTTGTTTTGTTTTTGAGCTATGATTTTTCAAAGTTAACCGATGGTGTGAAAATTCAATTATTCTTCTTATTTCCAAAACTGGTTTTTCGAAAAATTCATAACTTTTGAATTGTTGAATGTAGTCCTACGTCAAAATGAAAAAACGGGCGACAAGAAACAAAACTACCACTTTTCACAAAAACCTGAGGACCACTATATCAGTCTGACATGGAATGACTGCATAGGAAACCGAAATTCACAAATTAATAGTTATATTACTAATGTAAAACGTTCAAAGTCATATCGATGACGACTTTTAGGTTTTAGATGTTTGTCTACAATATTCAATTCGAGACATCGGAAGTTTCATGCATTTTTTCTTTTTTTTTCCTTTTTTTGTTTATGAACTTAAAAAAATCCAGGAGGAAGCTTACCAGTGTAGAAAACAAAAAAAAGTCAAAGTGAACCTTATCAGAAAAGGTAACACAAAGTGATTTTTCTTGATGACAATTCCTCGTTACACGCAGAAAGATCGTCTAGGATGTGCTACTTAATTGGGATCAACTCCCGCATGCGACTCATTCACCCGACTTGGCTCTTTCTGATTACCATTTGCTTTTATTGATAGGATACGCATACGCTGAGCAGCGCTTCGATTCTTATGAAAATGTGCGAAAATTGGCTCAACGACATGTTTGGCTTAAAAAACAAAGATTTTTTTTTTGCGAGACATTCATGAATTGCCTGACAAATGAGCAAATGTGCAGCTTCAAATGACTATTACTTTGAATGAAATAATTCAAATCGTTCGAGAGCAACAACGTATGACGAATTTCATGCCAACTCGTCTTAGGAGTTGGCAGCACTATCTCAGATAGTAGTGAAACGTTGTGGGTGTAAAGACATGGGTCATTTAAGCACCTTTGCATACTAGAAATATTCAAAAAAGTATTAGACTACAGTAAAACCTGTTTTTGTGCGGTTTTTTTTGTGGGAATTTTTTTGTACGATTTTCTGTTCTTGTGCGGTTTTTTTGTGCGATTTTTTTTTTGTGCGGTGCATGAAAAGAAGCATATCTGACGAAGTTATCGTCCATTTAGTTTTTTCGATGGTTTATATGCATTTCAGTGCGAAAAAAAAATTAGTGGGTTATATCTATGACATAACCGCAAGGTTCACGTGGAACTACCTTAGCTGAGCAATCATTCGTTTGTATTGATTAAATTCTTGATTGAATGAAACAGTTTCCAAATTCAATTGAGTTCACTATATTTGCTCTGTGAGTGAAAAAAATGAACAAATGCCGTGTAAAGTCAATTCATTTATTGTGATTGATTGTTCTTCGTTACAAGTGAATTTAATGACGGACATTTTACGTTTGGTATGATGACTAGAACAAAATATATGTACGGAAGAATTATCAAACGTTTGATGAACCAGCCTAAGGCTGAAAATCTTTCCAATAAAGACAAAAAAAAAAAATTATCAAACGATTATTTTATTTTACATTTCCCTCTGAAGTTTACATCCCAAAAGTGTACATACTTCTCGAATCTCGAATTTGCTTGAAACTGGGAAGTTCATTCGCTTCTAGTGGCTGCACGATTTTCCCAGGTTCCTAAGTTTAGAAGATCATGTTAGGACAGACATATTCCACTCTGCACAAAGGCAAGCGAGGACAAAAGTACTCGCAGTTTGCATTTATTTGCAGAGCCGATTTCCCCAGAAACCTCGGTTTTGAAGTCTGTGTTAGGGAAACACATTTCAATCGGAACAAAAATACCCCCGATTTGTATGAATTCGCAATGCCGATTTCCCCACGCTTCATGGATTTGAAGTCTGTGTTAGGGAAACACATTCCAGTCGGAACAAAAATACCCCCGACTTGCATGAATTTGAAATACCGATTTCTCCAGGCACCTTGGTTTAGAAATCTCTATTAGGGAACACATTTCGGTGGGAACAAAAGCTCCCCCTACTTTCGTGTGTTCTTTTTCTTCTTTTTGGCTTTAAGAGGGTTTAAACTTTTCAGTTCACTCGCCTCTAGGCTCTTTCGTGTGTTTGCAATGCCGATTTCGCTGCTTGGTTTTAAAGTCTGTGTTAGGGAACATTTTTCGATGAGAACAAAAGTCCCCCTACTTTCATGTATTTGCAATGCCGATTTCCCCAAGGCTGCTTGGTTTTGATGGCTGTGTTAGGGAAACCGTAAATCGGGCCAATCAAAACGATGCAGTTAGGGCTACTATTTTACAGTTATTCAATTGTTTATCTAATGAAAAACAACATTTTGTTAGTTGCGATAGATGCGTAGAAATATTCCCTATCAAGTGATGCAAACATCTCTCCTATCCAGTACGAAATGTTCGAGCTATAATCATTCGAAATCTTTCATTTTTTCCTGCATGTTCTGTGTTTAGGTTTTCATTTTACCCTCCATATATTCCGGTTAGACGTAGTCCCACGTCAAAAGCATATTTGCGTCTCAATTATCCGCTTCTGAAATCATTCCCCTCCTCTCATCAAATGCTCTAAGTTTCTCTCATCAAATGCAGCAACACGTTTCGACATGCAACTTAAAGCACAAAACAGCCAGGCGCAACCGAAAAGGCAAAGTGTCCCATCGCAAAGCAGGGAAACAAAAGGAAATTGAACGGTGAGCGGCGTGGATTTGAGTTATTTTCTTGGAGGAAACTTTTCTTATGCCGCACAAAAAAAGGGTTTTTTTAAATGAACACGATTTTTTAAAGCTACTGGTGAAGTTTTGCACGATTTTTATGCGACTTTTTTTGTGCGGTCTCTTCCCCCGCACAAAAAAAGTTTGCCTGTACTTTTTGGAAAAAGCCAATTTTTTTCTTAATTTTTAATTTAATTTTTTTTTTATTTAAAAAAAAAATTTTTTAATTTAAAAAAAAATTATGAATTCAAAACTATGATATTTACAAAATTCTTGTCAAAGGATGAAATATAAGAAATTGTTTAAATTTTCGCAAAAAAATACCAAATTTTTTTTGGAAAAAAATTCGCTGGAAGAAAAGTTATTTTATAAATTGAAATTGATTTTTCTCAAAAACGTATTTTTTTTAAATTCCCAATATATATATATATGAATAGATGAGCATGATGGGCACTTTTACAGGGTGAAAGTTTTTCTAATAACAACTATTTTTTATGTTTTCTTTGAAAAAAATACAACTCATCCTAATTTTGTTTAAAGTCAAGATAGCGATATAGTGTATTCGACAAAGTTTTAGATCTTTTAAAAATATGAACTTCTATCGAAGACATCAACTTTCTATCTTTTATAGTTTTTAGAATATAACTCATTTTTGTATAAATACTCCTGAAAAAAAAAATGTTTTGCTCGTAACATTTTTGTATGTAAATTCTCACGTTTGACAGGTTTCTAATTAGAGAAAATTTAGAGGAGCATTGAATATGCGATAATTTATAAATAAAAACGAATTGAACATTAATATTATTATTTCAAAGAAAAAAAATTAAAAAGTTTTTGTTCGAAAAACTTTTTCCATGTAAATGTGCTCATCGTCCTATGTATTGAAAACTTGTTGGAAATTTTAAGGGCTATTTATATCTATTTTTTCAGAATTTTAAAAACATATGTTTTTGAGAAGAGTGAATTTTAATTTTCAAAATATTTCAAAATATAATTCTTTGATAATTTTCGATGAAAATCTAAATAATTTACTATATTCCATTGTTTGACTAAATTTTTTTAGGTCTGATAGATTTTTTTGTGAGTTTTTTTTAAATTTTGAGTTTTTTCATCTTTTTTTTCGAAAAATCTTAACTTAAAAACTATAAGATCTACAAAACGTTGGTCAGAGAATGAACTGTAGGAAACTATTTTGGTTTTCATTAAAAAATATCAAACAAATTGAAAAAAAATTTCATTGGAAAAAATATTTTGAAAATTAAAATTCATTTTTCTCGAAAACATGTGTTTTTAAAATTCTGGAAAAAAATAGATATAAATAGCCCTTAGAATTTCCAACAAGTCTCCCATATATCGGAGGATGGACACATTTACATGGAAAAAGTTTTTCAAACAACAACTTTTAAATTTTTTTCTCAAAAAAAAAATGATATTAATGTTTAATTCGTAGCATTTTTATGTATAAATTATCGAAATTTACATGCTCTGCTAACTTTTCTCTATTTATAAACTTGTCAAGAACATGTCAAACGTGAGAATATACACACAAAAATTTTACGAGCAAAACATATTTTTTTCAGGAGTCTTCATACAAAAATGAATTATATTTCAAATACTATAACAAATAGAAAGTTGAAGTCTTCGACAAAAGTTCATATTTTAATAAGATCTAAAACTTTGTCGAACACACTATATCGCTATCTTGTCTTTGAACAAAATTTGGATTAGTTGTATTTTGTTTTCAAAGAAAATATGAAAAAGTTTTTGTTATAAAAACTTTTTCCCTGTAAAAGTGCCCATCTTTCAATGTACAGACGACTTGTTCGAAATTGTAAGGACTATTCATATTTTTGTGAAAATTTAAACAATTTCCTACATTTCATCCTTTGACGAAAAATTTGTAGATATCATAATTTTTAAGTCATAATTTTTTTAAAAAAATTTTGAAAAAAATTGTCTTTTTCCAAAAAGTAGTCTAATTTTCCAAAAAGTAGTCTTTTCCAAAAAGTAGTCGTATTTTTTTTTAGTGATTTGCGACAGCTCTAATGTCGCTCAATGTCTTTCCATCAGGAGAGTTCTGCAGAGATCGATACCAAGTCAGACGGTAACTTCCAACCAAGCAATTTTTGGCGCGTTATCAAAGATGTATGTGGTCTCACGTTGTCATGATAAAATACTACACTTTTTCCGGTGACCAATTCTGGTCGTTATTATTATCGCTTTGTGTATCGATACATTGCATGAAGCAACTAAAAAAACGAGCAGAAATGATCAACGGGAAAAGTTGTGAACAGAACTGCAAGTTGTGTGGACTGTATGGCGTTTCCCTAACACTTGGTCTGCGACTGCGGTGTATAGTGTTCTAAGCTATTCAGAATCCTTTATTTTTTTTATCATTTTTGACTTCTACAGATATTGCAAATGATGCCCGGGATGAGGAGAAAAGTCAGGTTTGGGCATAACTTCGAAATCGAATTTAGATTTTTGCCCCAGTCACATCTCTACAGAATCAGTCTCAACAAAGTCGAATGTGTGAGCGAAATTATACCTAGTTCATGAAAATTCAATGACGAAGAAAATTTGGAAAAGCTATAAAGCACTTTTCGTGCTTTATTTCAAAACAAGATTTTGATTCCCGGAACGATTTTGCTGTTTGGACATATTCTGCGAAATAGAAAATCCGTTGATAATCTAATCCGTTTTGGTTTCGAAAAGCCATAAAGTATTCTTACCAATCACCATCGCTAGAGAAGTGGGAATAAAAAGCCCCAATAGCATTCCGCTTAACAGCTCAGATTTAGCATTATTTTCGGGGCGCACCTTTTCACCCGAAGAAACCCATTACCGTGCGCAGCAAACTTTTTGGCAATGAATGATGGGTTTTCTGCGTGATTTGAATGGCAAAAAAATGGCCACAGTCGCCCCCGCTCGCGATAGGAAGTGGGTCACGCTTCGATGATTCGGTAGAATAGCCAAAATCGGTTCAATTTGTCGAGCCCGGAGAGCGCACCCCGCGGCGAGTATCCGGCTCATTGGCTTCGGGTGCCCCCACGAAACGTGAAAACTTTTGTTCGGTCCTTTTTTATATGAATTATATCTTTGGGGGTAAAGCTCAACAATGGGGAACATTTGCCTTCCGTGTTATTTTTTTTTTTTCATGCTAAAATAAAGACGTTTTGTGTCGATGACGGCGAAAAGATGGTCTGAAAAAAAAAATTCACACATCAATATTGATTGCCAAAAACGCCATCCGCGGATCAACTTTTTCCGGTGCCGTTTTGGGCCATAAATTCCAACCCAAACGACGTTTACTTTTACCGCCCATCATTGACAGTTTGCCCATCACTGCATAAATCTGACTCATTTCGGCCGGTTCTATGCACCGCAACAACAGCGGGAGGACCCCATCGGGATACCAAATAAGGTTTAATACCCCCATTCCACGGGGTCATAAAATGTGGCAATAAAAGAATCGAAGTAATTAAATTTCGCACCAAGTTAGTAAATATTTTGCAGCTCACATTGCGCCGCCGTTGCGACGTTTAAACAGTTTGCAGTCATCTAATTTCATTTTATGAACACAATTAACGAGGCAATTTTCGGCCCCTTTGGGATACCCCCGAGGGGTAATGATGGTGCAACCTGCAGCCCATAAATCTTGCGCAGAGCCTCCGCGCTGCTAACCGCCTCTCTCTATCACATCTTTTTTTTTTTGCCTGCATTTTCGGGAAGGACCCAAAGTGGTATGCATCATATTTCTCGCACACAGCCTTTTGGCAAGCTTCGACACGAGCAAGAGAGCAGCCCATCGGAACGCCGCACGGCAGCGAAATTATTTTATTACGGTACCAAAATTTTAACGACAGCTAATAAAAACTCGCAAAACAGCGAGGGAAGTGCGTGCATGTGTCGATGAGAGTTGCATCAGCTGGATTAGCATTGCGCAGAGGTACGGGCGAGACAAAGAACCGTAGGTGGGCGCGATCAGGCCAAGATAACTGTATCCCAGCGGTTTGGAGGTCCCGCAGAGTTATACTTGCCACTCGGTTGAAAAGTTGGAACAATGTTAAAATATTTGCGCTGTTCGTTTAAAATGATCGGGGGCGGATGGTTTCTCGGTTGGCTCTGACCTATCGAATATTATTATTGATCCGTTAATTCAAACTTTTTACGCTCAGTAAGAATAATATTTATGGATCAATGCTACGAGTAAAGGGTGTGTCACATCAAATTGCATCACGGAAAAAACGCTGTAGAAATTCGCCCAGTAGACCGATCCTTTTGAAAATTTTAGACAGTAAAATAAAAACTATTAAACAACTTTTGGCATTTTCTTTTTATTCATACTTCGAGCACAAGCCCGTATGCTCGCACCTTCCTCTTTACCCCGTCCATAAGGTTCTGTACAACGTCAGGTTGTAGTTTTTTTTTGAACAGAAATCCATTTTCTCTTGAAGTCCGCCTCCGATTTGACAACTTTTGGGTTCTTCCGGAGGGCCTGCTTCATAATCGCCCAATATTTCTCTATTGGGCGAAGCTCCGGCGCGTTGGGCGGGTTCATTTCCTTTGGCACGAAAGTGACCCCGTTGGCTTCGTACCACTCCAACACGTCCTTTGAATAGTGGCACGAAGCGAGATCCGGCCAGAAGATGGTCGGGCCCTCGTGCTGCTTCAATAGTGGTAGTAAGCGCTTCTGTAGGCACTCCTTAAGGTAAACCTGCCCGTTTACCGTGCCGGTCATCACGAAGGGGGCGCTCCGCTTTCCGCAAGAGCAGATCGCTTGCCACACCATGTACTTTTTGGCAAACTTGAATAGTTTCTGCTTGCGAATCTCCTCCGGAACGCTGAATTTGTCCTCTGCGGAGAAGAACAACAGGCCCGGCAGCTGACGAAAGTCCGCTTTGACGTAAGTTTCGTCGTCCATTACCAGGCAATGCGGCTTCGTCAACATTTCGGTGTACAGCTTCCGGGCTCGCGTCTTACCCACCATGTTTTGCCTTTCGTCGCGGTTAGGAGCCTTCTGAACCTTGTATGTACGCAGGCCCTCCCGCTACTTGGTCCGCAGAACGAATGAACTTGACAAGTTCAGCTTATTGGCGACATCCCGGACCGAACTTCTCGGATCACGTCTAAACTGCTTAACTACGCGCTTGTGATCTTTTTCACTGACGGAGCATCCATTTTTGCCGTTCTTCACCTTCCGGTCGATGGTTAGGTTCTCGAAGTATCGTTTTAGTACTCTGCTGACCGTGGATTGGACGATTTCCAGCATCTTACCGATGTCCCGATGTGAGAACTCCGGATTCTCGAAATGAGTGCACAGGATTAATTCATGACGCTCTTTTTCGTTCGACGACATTTTTCCAAATTTACGAAAAAATGACAGTGAAGCATGGCCAACGTGATCTATACACTCTTATCTGATTATAAGCGAAAGCTGAAGATATAATTCCTAAAAATAAAAATTCTACAGCGTTTTTTCCGTGATGCAATCTGATGTGACACACCCTTTAATGAATAATTTATTTATTTTACATTACTATCAACAGACTCTATTCGGCCTTAATAGAGCCTCGTAGGCTCTTTCACCTTAAAATAGAGCCTCGCGGACAACTCGAGGTTAATATGGTCACATATTCACTACACATATTAGGACGAGACTATTGATAATTTATTGGATAAATTTCGCTCAAACCTAAAATGAGTTCTCTAAATTCGTTCTGGGGACAAGATGAATGGACAGATTGATAAGAACTTCGCTTGTGATGTGGTTATGTGGTCGGAAAAACCAGCACGCCTTGGAATATACTAGGATTCTTTATTTTACACCAGATGAGATAACCCAGACCGAAGAGATAACAAAGAGTGCGGTTTGATTCGAACGTCTTTTAGATTTGGTAGACGATCGTAACCGTTCAATGGCAGTACGAAGAACTGAACGACAGTGGATAGCTTCAAGCGGTGGGTTAAAATGGAAACTGCCCTCAGCTGTTTTCGGAAAGAGGCCCTACTACGTGAGAAGCACATCCTTACACAAATTTGATGATTTTTCCCTACGCATTCGTGAACGAGTTCCAGCCAAACAAAAATTAAGAGACCAACTTGGTGATCCTGTCCAGTTTTCAAGTTCAATGCTAATAGAGCTATTGTAGGAAAACAGGATGACGCCGCTTTTGTTGCTTGTTTATCGCTCCCCAAAATCAACCCAACTTGATTAATCTTTTTTTTATTCCCTCCACTCACCCCCATCTCGAAGAAACTCTTATTCGAGAATCCTAGAGTTGGGCATCAATTATTTTTTGCTGAAAAAAGAAAAAATTTTAAAGACAATTTACAATTCCACAGGACAAAACAAGATATTTAGGTACGAGGTGAGCGGACAATAACATGTAAAGCAAAGATGTATGGATCCCAGTGAAAATAGTATTTATTTTAAGGGATCCAAGATAATATAAGAATATAACATAGTAAAAAAAGATAAATAGAAACAACAAAAATTTTAATATAAAACATAGATTGTACAAGATTATAAGAAAAACTGGCAAGTATACAAAAATAAGAAAGCTAAACACTGAGGTGGATTATTGTGGTTGACCGAAATCTATACTAGGAAAACTCTTATGATCGATTTTAGGTATAGCTTCAATTTATTTTTAAAAAGATCTGAACGTGTTATGTTGCGCTGTTGACCAACATTGGTTGTTGCCCGACTTCGCATTAAATTTTGGGCTTGTCGTGTGGAGTGTTGGTGATTTGCTGTAGGTATTGTCAGGTTGTGATGGATATTATCGTCATTTATAACGCTGTGAATAAATTTTACAGTCTGTAATTCGCGCAGTCCATTAAGAGGCAGTATACTATGAGAATCGTCAGAGTACAAGTCCGAAGTAGGATGAAGAATTGGTAGTCTGTATATGATTTTCAAACATCTATTCTGCAACACTTGTAATTTTTTTAGTTTTGTTTTACATGCATGCCCCCATACTATTATTCCATATTGCAATAGTGAGTGTATACATGCAAAGTAGAAATTGATTACCGCTTTCTTGGCCACAAAGTGGGATACTCTCTTTAATAAACCACAGAGTGAAGAAATCTTTCTCTCCAAAGAATTTACTTGTTGTGTCCATGATAAGGTCGTGTCTAGCTGAATTCCAAGATATTTGAAGTGGTTAACCTTGTCAATTGAAATATCCCCGACCTTTGGGTCGGGACAAACGATGATTTTTTTCCTAGGTAAGTGGAAGAACATATATTATATTTTGTTTTTGACAGATTAAGTGACAAAAAATTGTCTTGAAAATAAGTAAGAAGAACATTTAGATCATTTTCAATATTTGAGACGACGGTTTTTGATTCAGAACAAGGATAAAATAATGCAGTGTCGTCAGCAAATTGTGTAGCTGTTCCTATCAACGGAAGGTTACCTATATCATTAATGTACATAAGAAACAGCAGAGGCCCGATATTACTACCATGGGGTACTCCTGTATTTATTGGACGCAGGATACTTCTGGCATTATTCAATGCAACATATTGGTGTTTATCGGTGAGATAATTTTGCACGAGGTCGTTGGCTATTCCTCGAATACCATAGATATTCATTTTTTTTAGTAATACATTATGATCGATTGTATCGAAGGCCTTTTTTAGGTCAACAAATAGTGCTCCAACTACCTTTTTGTGATCGATTCCATCTACCAGCTCATCCACAAGCTCAGTGATGCCAGTTACAGTGCTGCTGCCACGCCGAAATCCGTACTGGAGCTGGTAGAAGACGTTATTTTTATTCAAAAAATCAAGAAATCTGACAATAATGAGCTTTTCAAATATTATTTTAAACACTGATAGGGTTGATATCGGTCGATACTTGCTAGGATTCGTACAATCGCCGGATTTAAAAATTGGCACGACTCTAGCAATTTTTAGACAGTTTGGGTATCTTCCTGTAGACAGCAATATGTTGAACATTTCCGAGCAAATTCTAGAAAAAGCAACTGCGTTCGTTTTTATTACATTCACTGGGATATTATCAGATCCGCAACCTTTTTTGCTGTTCAGATCTTGTATGATCGTTAGCACCTCAGCTGGATTTGACGGATATAAAAAAATTTAGTTTGGGACATAACGAGTGTACATCGATGGATTACCATTATTACGCTTAGGAATTTCACGAGATAGTTGAGTTCCGATGCTTGAAAAATATTCGTTAAAAACTTCACACACTTCTTCGTCCTTTGTATACTCAATACCATCGTTAATAAGATTAATTTGTGTTCTTTCCCTGGAACGTCCAAAAATGGAATTAATTGTTTTCCACATTCTTGATGCAAACAAAACGGCCCTGAAAAGGGCCGTTTTGTTTGGTTGTTGGGTATTATTTGTTCACTCCACCAGTATTTATAACCGAGTGATGATGACAGATGGATGGTAATTAGTCGTTGGATGGCGCGTATCACGATAGAAGATGCAGAATTGGAATGAGATATGATGAAAACCGCCTTCTGTGACCCTAGACGAGATGCCTCCAGTGTTCTGTATGCATGAAATAAAGGAAAAAAATCACGAATGTAATTTGGTATTGTTCAATAATTGTTGGAAATATGCTCTTTTACTGTGCCTTTTCTCTATTTGAACTTTTTTTTAAATATGGTTGAGCATTTCTTGTAGGTACGTATCATTTGGACGGCTTTTAACCTTTTTCAAGTATTTGTCTTTAATTTTCAACAATTTCCAAAGATCATATGACATCCAGGGACAAGCGTTTCCTTTGGTGTTGACCTCAACAGAGATGGTTTTGGAGCATTGGTTTAACAACGCATTGTACGTCGATATTTGTTAAGCACAACTCACTGTTTACAAGAAATTAGAGAAGCGCGTGTTTAATCTGTTGTGGTCTACAATGGTCTTTTTCAGTTTTGTTTTGACTTTGCAACCGTTTAGTCTTAACGAAGATACAATCAATTAGTGATCACTAAAACTAGGGAAAACAGTATCGTTCCGAATGTTTGGCACGTCCATGATTCTGCATACAACATGGTCCAATATATTGTTACTCGCATTGCGGGTAGTAAACGTGTTCCCACATATAAAACCTAGCGACTGTAAGAGATTGCTATAACGAACTACAATATTATTACCAGACAAATTTACAGGAACATTCACGTCACCTACAATGAAGTATGGTCTTGATTTAGAACGATTCAATTTATTTTCCAGGAAGTCATAAAATCTGTTGAAGTCAAAAGAGGGGGGACGATAAACACCTAAAACATCGAAAAACTGATTATTGATTGATAGCTCAATGTGAATGAAATGAAATCCATCTAGATTTTGATTGTCAATGATTTTATGTCGAATTGAATTTTTAACGAATACAGCTAAACCACCAGCAGATACCTCACGACACGAGAAAATCGATTTGTATCCATTTATATTATAAATTGAGCACATTTCAGCTTTTAGTCATGTCTCGCCAATCACTATGACATCTATGGACACGGCACACTGATTAATGAATAAAATTATTTGGTCGAATTTTTCTAAGTCATTTATTCCACGAACATTCCATTGAAGAAATCTCAAAAAGTTACCGTTTATATTGCTCAAGCTAATGTTCAGATCATTCACGTCGTCATGGGAAAAGTTATTTGTATTTGTATGAGATTAAAAAACAAACACAAATTGAATAAAAAAAAAAGAACGAGGAAAACAGGCAAGAAGAAATTACACATCATTGTTGTGTCTTTTCCTCTTGGGTGAGGGAGTCTTAGACATGTTCAAATATCGGGTCATTAGTTTACTGAGATCTTCTCTGTTTTTTATAACGTCAGGTCTATCACCATCTCTTTTCTTTACTAGAATTGTTCCGAATCTGCCAGGCCAGACATATTTAATGTTCAATACTTCCTGCGATTCACGAGGTTCGCGAAGTAGTTCAAAATAAAGCGGAGACAATTCATCACGAATGGAAACAGAAGTTGGTCTACCATTCAACAGTAAAGATGGATCAATTTCAAATACCATTTCCTTGCTAACTGTATCATTAAAGATCATTTTGATATGAATCAACGTTGAATTGCTGTTCTTTTTTGAGCTAAGCCTGGCGGCTGTTGCTATAGATCCTGCTTCCAGCTGTACACTCAGAGACTGTATAGTTTTCTCTATGAGTTGAACTGTGTTTTCATTATGTGTTAGAGGTATGCCCATAAACAACGCGTTTTTTTCGTTCATTATCCTATTAGTTTTATCTGTGTACATTTCAAGTTTATGGACCGTCTCTGTTAATGCAGATTGCCACAATCTTACCACGACATCGAACACGTTGTTTGGTCGTACGAGGTGTATCTTGTTGCCAGATCGAATTTAGAAAACTCCCTTCGGGCCCGAGGAAGACAGCCCAATGTGCCGGTGAGGGATGTGTTGGCTCGGTTAGACCTTGATTACATGTCCCAAATATATGTCTTCCTAAAAGTTATCGATCTTCGTGTCTGATTGTCCTTATATCCTTATATTCTTCTTTTCTTTTTTCCTTCGCGAGATATCAAATCCCTTCTTACCAACAATAGAATAAGGTAAAATTTAAATACATATTAGATATAAGATAGGCTTAAGAATTGAGTGTGATGAATGTGAGTGTGAACATTGTCAACATATCCTTATATCTCTTCCTTTTCCTGAAGAAAATATGTCACCCTTCTAAACTCGAGTAGACCGCGAGTGATCGGTTTTCTGCATCATTAACATTAGAATTAAGGAAAAATGTTTATATATACTTGTAACAATACAGTGAGCAGTTTGGCTCCTTTAAACTTATGTAGTTGAGCCTGTAAACATAAACGATTTGAAAAAAAAACTTGACTAAGACAATTGAAAACCCTAAAAGGCGATCGTCGGTCAACCGGCCACAATAAACCAAGTTCTGTCAACGAGCCACCCTTCCATCCCATCCCATCGTGTGAGTTCCAATGCGGCCCCAAAATCGTTTCCACTATGCACATCCTGTTCGAACCAGAAACATCCCTTGGCAAAATGCTTCGTTTTCAACAGAATGGATCCGAAAAATAGTGTGCACGTAGAACCCATACGAGAAGAAGTAGAAGTTCCGCAGAAGCTATTTCCCTAGTAACTATTTCGCTAGCTCCTCGGACTAATCGTTGCCCGGACTAGCGTGTACCGTAGGACTCGCTACAGGATCATCCTTCAAATCGCTTCTCCCACACTTTCCCAATTTACTCACCGAAATTCGAAAAACTTCTATTTCGATTCAGAAAAAATCGATATTTTTCTCAACCAAAAACAATCCACTAATTACACTACTTTTAAACCGTTCAAACTTTAATCAAAATTTATCAAAATTCATGATTTTTTTTTTTGATTTTCGTTCTAATTTGCGTCAAAAAAAAATCACAAGAGGGTTGTGTCCGGAACACGACCGCATAGTTGACGTAGGATTCTTTTAGGCTGTTTTTTTCATGCTGGTTTTGGATATGTTTGAAGAATTACATCGTTAAACTATTTGATAATGATTTGGTGGCCCTGAAAAGGGCCGTTTTGTTCGGTTGTTGGGTATTATTTGTTCACTCCACCAGTATTTATAACCGAGTGATGATGACAGATGGATGGTAATTAGTCGTTGGATGGTGCGTATGACGATAGAAGATGCATAATTGGAATGAGATATGATGAAAACCGCCTTCTGTGACCCTAGACGAGATGCCTTCTGTGTTCTGTATGCATGAAATAAAGGAAAAAAAATCACCAATGTAATGTAAGATAATTATCGATACCGACCATACTTATAAATTTTTCTCATCATTAAAAACATGTTACTTTTTTACAGGGCAACTTCGATGTAACGTACATTTTACTTTCAAAATTGTACGTTGTATCGAATTGTACGTTATATCGAAGCATAATGAAGAGCTCAGCAACGTAGCTTATATTACCTTATTGTGTTGCTGTTTGAGTAAGGTTAATGAATAAATTTAACTCTCACGATGTTTCCCTTCGTACTGTTGCTTAAAATTTTATTCATTTAGAATCCGGAATCACAAAACAGTTGCACTTCGGGATTGGTTAATAGTACAAATCAAGCTTTAGTATCAAAATACAAAAATAATTTATTGTTCTTTCAGAAAAACAATATTCAAAAAAATATTCTTTTGGATTTTGAAAATATGTACGCTATATCGAGAATACGTTATATCGAAGTTTCCCTGTATAAAGAAAACATATTTGAAATATTTTTACTTTCACCATATAAAACTTTACACTTCCACTTGTGCTAAATATTTCACAATACACGATCGGTCATTGACATGAAATTTCACGAAGCAACCAACATTGGAGTTCCAAATTTAAATTTTATTTGCCATAAATAATCGTATCACTCATCTTACTTGCAATATAAAAATGCCCCCGACTTGCATATATATGCAATGCCGATTTCCCCCGGGCATCTTGGTTTTAATGCCTCTGTTAGGGTAGTTAGGTTAGGGCATTTCGGTAGGAACAAAAGTTCCCTCTACTTTGATGTATTTGCAATGCCGAATTCTCTGTATCTTCAATTTCGGCCAATCAGAGCGAGGTGTTTCCGTTTGGAGATTATTCGATTGTTTGATAGTTAGTTTTCTTATAATATATTATTTTATTGATTGTGATGAATTGTTATGGAGTGCTCACATTGATGCAAATATCTCATAAATCCATCAGAAAATAACCGAACAATAATTGTAAGTACATGTAACGTCATTTTCGACCAATCAGAAGTGGGCATTCCCGTTAGAATATGGGTTTATATTTTTCAATCGTTCGATAGGTAGTTTCATCACATAAATTATTTTATTCAATGTAAAACATTGTTATGAACTGCCGAAATCGATTGACGGCCAAATCTCATCAATCCATCATGAAATGACTGAGCTTTGGACAATTTTAACGTTGTGCTCGATTTTCGATTTTCAATTTGTACCCCAATATGATCCCGAAAGACGTAATCCTATGTCAAAACCTAACTCCTAATTATTAACAACTAGCTGACCCGGCAAACTTCGTCCCGCCCAAAATTTGTTTTTTGTTATCAATACCTTCAAACATTCACGTTTTCTTACTATGAGCAAGTTCATGGGTCCAATCGCAGAACTGTTCATTGATTGATCTTTTAATCGACCCCGTTGAATTTACCTTTTACTATAAAATTCCTAGTATTTCTAACAAAACTCATCCTAATAATATCAGATTATTTTCAGACACAATTCTCGTTCAATATTTTTCAACCACTTGCAAATAACATGTTTCTCCGTTACATGGAATAAATGTTTTATAAAGAAAATATGATAGAATAAAAACAGCTCTAAATCGGACAATTCCTTGCTCGAGTTCTGCTCTTATCAGCACATCCGGCGATCTTTTTTAGATGGAAGAAGGTATAGGAGTGCGTTTCATCAGATTAAAATCCATTTTCAGTTTCGAACAAAAATCAATTTCGCTAGCGCAAACATGAAATGGACTAACAGCACTTGTCACTGTGTAATTGTAGGACATATGGTAATTTAATTTTCTGAATTTTCCCTTTTTCTTTCAGAGTTTTCTGAAAATTTTCAATTGTCATGTTTGGAGGGGTGTCATACCATCATAGAAACATTTCTCATACTCAAAAACCCTCATATCCCAAATTGTGCTTGATTTGTTCTCGAGTAATGCAGAAGTTTGTGTTTCGTTTGTATGGCAGCCCCCCTTAGGGAACGGGAGGAGTGTCCACCATAGAAACATTTATTGCATCCTAAAACCTCCACATGCCAAATTTGGTTTCGTTTGCTTGATTAATTCTCGAGTAATTCAGAAATTTGTGTTTCATTTGTATGGCAGTCCCTCCTTAGAGAGGGGGGGTGGAGATTCTAACCATCATACAAATATTTATTGCACCCTAATAACTCAATATGCAGAATTTCGTTTCATTTGCTTGATTAATTCTCGAGTAATGTAGGAATTTGTGTTTCATTTGTATGGCAGCCCCCCCGTAGAGAGGGGGGAGGGGTTTCAAACTATCACGAAAACCATCCCCGGCCCCAAAAACCCCTACATACTAATTTTCAGGTTGATCGGTTCAGTAGTTTCCGAGTCCATAAGAATCAGACAGACAGACAGACAAAAATCCATTTTTATATATATAGATTTTCGTTCGTGACGTCACTTTGTTATGTGTGGTTACCTAATGTGGTATCCCTACGAATTTGGTTTTCTGTATATCGGCGGTGGTAGTCCGTTCTATTACGTATTGATTTTTTTCAGAGTACAGTAATGCTTTTGAACCCAGATGTATTTTAATCCGAATACTTTGCATTACATTCAACACCATACCACGAAAATGTAACCTGTACACGGAACCAGCAAGGCTGTATAAGTTGCTTTTTATTAAAAAAAAAATCCAGCAAACCAATTTTGTTTTTATTAAAATTACCTCCGTTTTTCTAAGTGCAAAAGCACACTGCTGCAACTGATTACTGTCACTACTAACTATTTGTACACGCTTGTACAAGTGTCCTAATAAAACGTGCACAATGAACAAAAGTTTTTTTTTATATTTAACAATAAAATTACTCAAAATCGATCCCAATAATCGCACAACTCACGATTTTCTTATTCTACTTGATTTGAAATTTCTGGAAACAGAAAAACTCTAAAAACGAATTCACTTCGTTTTTTTCAATTATGCCTCAATAAAAAAAAAGTCTGATCACTCAACATTCACTTTTTTTAACTGTTTTGCTCGGCGGTTCAGAATAGAAAGATCGATTTCTCTATTCTTTCCGATTGCGAGACCTCTCGAATTTTCTAGTAAAAATTTCTATATTTCTGTCTCTACTTCCGGATTCTTTAGGCATTCTTTAATCTAGATTCTTCGTCGAGGACTACTAAGATCTTGATCGATTATTCTGAGCGTCTGATTTCATTCGTGGTCTGGTATATAGATACCAGACCACGAATGAAATCAGACGCTCAGAATTTCATGAAGATTTGAATAGAGTTAAGCCTAATTATAGAATTAGGCTTAACTCTATTCAAATCTTCATGAAACGACCTACTCGTTTCAGTTGAATAATTGTGAAATGCCAAGCATTGTTCAATCACACTATGTGCCTCGTTTCGATTGATCCAATTTGTGATCCTCAAATGGGTCCGACCAGTGTCCAAAATTACAATGGAGCAATTCCACGCCCAATCAGCCGAAAAATTGCTGATTCTGAAGCGATCCTCTTGTGGCAGCCAGCATAGCCATAGTCAACTGATGATAGTCAGCTGACTATCTGACTGACTATATCCGTATTCAGTTAGTAATGACTTTTGGCTTCTTCACGCAGTTTTTCCGCCAAAACGACTAAACAGTCAGTCGGGCGTTTAGTCGCTATCTCCCTCTACCGACTCTACTATATCATTTCATTCTTCCCAGTCAAATTGTCCTCATTGCATTATGAAGCAACTTCCCCCAAAACGAATTCGTTCGTTCCTCTCTTTCTCTCTCCCATGTACGTGTGCAAGCATAGATGCTTGAGTTCAACGTGGTTTGACATACGCTACAGGTGAGCTAGATTATTTTGTATCGTACACGAAAATTACTCACACGCATAAAATAGCGTGCAGTCCGTTGATGGGGTAACTTCTTTTTTGCATCAGAAATCATGTTTTCGTTCCTCTTTATATGGACGTAAAAATAAGATTGCGTACGCGGGTATAAACTTCGTTCCAAGGGGAGTAGAAACGTGAAGTCAGTTGAATGGAGAGGCAGATTTGTATTCATTAGTTGAGTCAGTTAAAATAACCACTGACTGGACTAGTTCACCAGTCATCCTCGCTAATCAACGCTAGTCAATTCATTTTCTAGTCAAGTCACTTTTTGTTGTGGGCGACTGCTGAAGCAGTTCTAGTCGAAGCGAAGCTAATGAGAGTAGAGTCGGTCTTCATTTTTCAACTTCGAAGATTCCGGACCCTGATGGCAGCTATCAAGAACCTCTGTTTTAAATAACGACTGATTTTTTCAAAATGGTGCATTCAAAATTAACTGATCTTTTTTTTTCCAAAAAATCCTAATTCGAAATCCAGGTATCAGATTTGAATATAGTGTTTGGCAAACTTGTTGAGAAATTAATAAGATATTTAGGAAAATTAACACTTTAAATCCACTGTTGAAAAATATTACTCAAAAATTGAATTTAATATTGAAAATATCGGAATCAGTAAAATGGAGAAGGGAAATAATTTTTCAAAAATTTATCAAACTTTAATGCTTTGCGAAATCTCAACAATTAAAGAAAGGTAACATCAAAAATAGAGACAACGTGAAGACTATGTATAACGTTTTATCCTAGGATTAACCGTTCTCGAGATATAACAAAATTTATATAATGAGAATAATGTTTTATGCGAAACACACACAAACGAAACACAAATTCCTGCATAACTCCAGAACTAATCAAGCAAAGGGGTGAGGGTAAAACTCTAGGAAGGAATCTTCCGATTTCAGATGTTATATTTTATTATATTTTCTGTATCAAAAATGTATTCCATTTAAGGGAGAAACATGTAATTTGCAAGCGATTGAAAAATCTTGAACGAGAATTGGGTTTGAAAATAATTTGATATTATAATGACGAGTTCTGATAGAAGTACTAGGAAATTTATAGTAAAAGGAATTTGTGTCAAAATTAATCAATAAACAGTTCTGCGATTGAACCCATGGACGTTCACTTAGTAAGAAAACGTGAATGTTTGAAAGTATTTATAAACCACTAGCTGACCCGGCAAACTTCGTCAAAACATCCATCCACGTTTTCTTACTAAGCGCATGTTGATGGGTCCAATCGCAGAACTGTTCATTGATCGATCTTCTAATTGATCCCTCAAAATTACCATTTACTATAAAATTCCTAGTACTTCTACCAAAACTCGTCATTATAATAACAGATTATTTTCAAACACAATTCTCGTTCAAGATTTTTCAACCACTTGCAAATAACATGTTTCATGTAATAAATGTCTGATACAGTCAAGTGTCTTCCCGGATTGGAAATTCTCTTGACATGCCATGGAATATTTAGCGTTTAGATAATGCCCTTACTTGTTCTTTTGATAAACAATCTATGCCAGTGGTACAACCGGACCGTTTTTTGTTTTTAACTAGCTTACTGGTTGATTTGATATTACAAAGAAACTCCTCCATATAATTATCCACAAGATAACTCGTCCAGCTCAAACCTATGTAGGGGAAAGAGGTGGGACCATCATCATTTATACAGTAAATATGATAGAATAAAGACAGCCCTAAATCGGACAATTCCTTTTTTCGAGTTTTGCTCTTATCAACTCATTCGGCGATCCATTTTTATTGATATAGATAGAAGACGATATAGAAGTTCGTTTCATCACATTAAAATACATTTCCATTTTCGAACGAAGATCAATTTCGTTAGTCCAAACATTAAATGGGCTAAAAACGCTTGTCAATATGTGATTGTAGAACATATGCGAATTGAACTTTCCGTATTTTCCCATTTTCCTTCAGAGTTTTCCGAAAATTTTCAATTGTCATGTTTGGTTGGAATATGTGTATTATTTTTATGGGACCGCCTCGCCATTCCAGAGGAGAGAGGGGTGTCATACCATCATAGAAAAATGTCTCGTACATAAAAACCCTCACATCCCAAATTTGGCTACATTTGCTTGATCAGTTCTCGAGTTAAGCAGAAGTTTATGTTTCATTTGTATGGCAGTCCCCTTTCCCTTAGAGAGGGGGTAGGTGTGTCGAATCACCATAGAAACTTTTCTTGCACCCTAAAACCTCCATATGCAAATTTTGGTTCAATTTGTTTGATTAATTCTCGAGTAATGCAGAAATTTGTGTTTCACATGTATGGATGACCCTCAACCATTCAATTTCGCTCCCATTGGTCCATTGGTTTGGAACAATCCTTCCGCATGCACTTAACTTTTCATATCAAAACCCCATTGCAAAACGTAATTGAATGGACCCCAGAAAATTACAACCGATCGGCCATAAAACACAAAGCGCTTGCAGTTCACCTTTGGCATCGGTGGTGCTATCTGTGGGGTCGAGATCGGGAGGTCCAGCAAGGTTTTGGGGGTCCGTGATTGACCACACCACCCGATCATTTTCTCATCGCTAAAGTGAGTAATTATCTTGTTAAGATGGAAGTTTGTTTTACATTCTTCTTCTCAATTATTTTTGTTTCTTGCTTTCCTGCATTCTTCAGTTCGGACTCTCCCCGAAACGCCGAACCGCTCTGGTCGCCTCACAGGGCGAAACAGCGGGCACCGGCAAAAAGCCACCCAGAATGCATCGCGGGAATATGCATTGCTCGGACTCAGGGAAACAAACAGAAAAAAAACGGAAAGCGGTGCATCCGCATCAGCAGCAGATCTTGATGAGTTCCCGAAGCCGCACACGAAACGTGGAGCAGCTCAATGTTTGGCATACTTTCGGAGTTGCGTTTCTTCGCGGATTTTTTTCGGGGCAGTCATTCCGTTTTCTTGATTATTTTTTTTTTCGTTTTGGATTCCAACAGTTAAAACAAACAATTCCAGGCGATGTGATTAGGGCATGAAATTGTTTGGCTCTGAACGATTTCTTATGTCGCTGCGAGCGATTCGCGCGGATGAAAGAATTAATGCGCGGTGCGATCCTTTAATGTTGCCATCGGAAATTCTATTAGACTGTGAGTAAATATTAGAATGAAATCAATGTCAATGCACAGTCTGATACGCTCGGACTGATTTCTGCTCAAAATTGATAAATCCATGCTACATTCCAGAATTTCGAATTCAGCTTTGATAGCGTACCGCTTCGGTATTTGCAGTTTCACAAAAAAAGTTAAATAAAATGGAAACAGTTGAAAACAGACGGAGAAGCGAAATGAATTGAACCAAGTACACGACCACCCATAAATTAAATACGGAATCTGGGTTAATTGAGAACGCACAGCAATTTAATCGGATTTGTTCCGCCGCCTGCGGGTGGGTTAGTGAGGACCACGTACACGCGAAAAGGTTCCCAGATAATGTCACCAAAAATTTGAATGCATTATCAGTTGAGCCACATACCGCCACATATGTACAAACACACACACACATACACACACATCCTGGGACCTGGGAATCGCACTCTGCAGAGGTATTCCGAGCGAAATACTTCCCAGTAATCGCCCGCTGGGTTCACGATGGGTGAAAAAATAATAATGCCTGCGACGAACCATTTTAATAAGGTTAGCACCACATTTTATAAGCCACGTTTTTCCCCGGAATCACGACTCTATGGCCATGGCTGACGAAAGAGAGCGATATCTTGATCTTCCCCACAACCGTGTCGCCATGTGGAGCAATCCCCCGGCCATCGGTACGGTTACCGATGGCACGGCAGCAGAGCAAGCCCACCTTCGTAAAAGCAGTAATTAAATAGTTATTATATATACTTTATTAATTTTATTAATATTCGCTTCTGGTTTTATCTCGTCGCTATGCTGCTCTCGAGGCGGAGTGTCGTGCAACTGTCCCGTTTCGTTTACTATCCCTGCTGATGACGTTGGTGCACCCTGGTACACACAGAATTGAAACTGTGTGAACCGAAAAAAGGGTTGCATCATCTTGTAATCGCGAATATATTGTGTCGAGTTATTGTGCTATGAAGTCTCCAAATAGCTTTGTGGGTTGACCCATGCCTAGCAAATAATTTATTTTGTTTTCCACGATGGTGTTTTCAGTCTAGAACCTGTAATAATTTCAAATAAAATAAGTAAAAAAACTTTTTAAGTTAAACGGTTTAATTGTAATTAAACATAACAATGTACTAAAAGATACAAAATAATTAGGCAAGTAGCAGTTAGCAGTTATCACACCTTTCCTTCATTAGCCTAGGGCATTGATAAGACTAAAATATAAAAAAAAATCCGAATTCCGAGCAATTGTAATGTAACCATTTACAAACTTTATATGTCTTGAGCTCTGGGACATTGTCTTGGCAAAACTTGAATCCTCGATTCCATCCATTTTGTTGACATTTTGCTCTATATTTTCCTTCGGGATGTCCAAGTGAACATTCTGATCCAATACACCATCGATGAAAACGCTAAAATTCGCAATATTTCCTTCTGTCGCTATTTCAATTTATCGCTAAAAAAAAAAGACGGGTGGGTAATGTCGGGGACATAACCGGAGTGACGTAGGACTGTACAAAGGGGACAGCTTTTGTTAAATATATATTTTGAATATATTGTTTTATTTTCTTCTCCTACGTGAATACCTACCTATCTACCTGAAAAATGTATTAGTTTACTGTTTACTCTTTATGAATATGTTGATGGTTCTGAAAAGAACCTTTGGTGTTGTGTTTTTGTTATCACTCGATATTCCCATCTTGTTCGGTTAAACCTTCCTGTTTAGCTATTGCGTTTGCCACTCGCCACAGCTTTCACAGTTGGAAAATTTCGTCCCATCCAGCTTGTGACATGTTGTTCAGTAAATTACATTTAATGCGACGTGCCGGAGAAACACTTTGCCACTCACTGAAACTAATTGTTGCCTTGATGAGAGCCGAACCGAAGCTGCTCTGTTCTTGATGCGGGTTTTCTGATTGTCGTGGGCAGCTTTGCAAGCCAACTCGAGCACTCCGACGGCCGAAACTCTATAATCGCTGTTAGGTATACTGGTGCTCCGGCACCAATCCGTTCGGCCTAGTTACCCTTGCGGAATAATCAGTGAATGCGACCAACAGGGAACTGGAGACCTGCACGGTTCGAGTGAGACTTTACCTTTCCCTTAACTTGTCCTCCTTTGTTACGTCCACGATGCCGATGCCGTACAACCACACGGGTTTACGGTTTGAAAGAAAATAAGATATTTTTTTGGGGTCCGCGTGTTTTATACTCTAGCGGTACACACTCACAGGATAGAGACAAATCGGCAGACTCAGCCAGAGGGGCGAGTCGAACGAGACGAACGAATGAGCGTTAAAAGGGAGCGATGGCAAAAAAACATTCATTACGATTTGTTCGCTCGTTGGATTCACATGCAGGCTAAAAAGGGTCCTTTTCAGGATCACAAAATTATCTTCAATCTAGAGAGTTTATTGTTTTGTTATCACTCGATATCCCCATTTTGTTCAGCTAAACCTTCCTGTTTAGCGATTTGTTGCCACTCGCCACAGCTTTCACAGTTGGAAAATTTCTTCCCATCCAGCTTTGTGACATGTTGTACAGTAAATTACATTCAATGCGACGTGCCGAAGCGCCACTCAGTATCGCATTGGAGGCGATTTTAACCTGTAATTGAACATTTGCGATGACAGTGGTACAGTGTCGACTTTCAATGTGGGGTCATAATTTGGACCCCGAACTCTATGTTTACAAAAATGTCCAACTAAATAAGTCGCATTACATGTCCGTCCAATTAGCTAAATGTCGAACTAATTGTAAATTACTGTGCTTTAAATCTGGAAACAATTGAAGAATTGGTGAAAATTGTATAATCAGGTAAGTCCCCAACTATCAATAAGCTCAGAACAACTGCCAAATTAACATACTCATCAGATCCTGGCAAATTGGGCCATTGGGCTAGGGATCGAATTCTCCACGGAGAAAACAGAGATGGTGGTTTTTTCTAGGAAGCATAGACCAGCAAAACCAAAGCTTCAACTTTTGGGTAAACCGATCACTCATGCTATGTCATTCAAGTATCTTGGGGTCTGGTTCGACTCCAAATGTACTTGGGGGGCCCATATTAGGTATCTGAGTAAAAAATGCCAACAAAGAATAAACTTTCTCCGTACAATTACCGGCACCTGGTGGGGAGCCCATCCCGAAGATCTTATACAGTATCGAACAACTATTCTCTCAGTGATGGAGTATGGCAGTTTCTGTTTTCAATCAGCTGCCAAAACACACCTCATTAAACTCGAGCGAATTCAGTATCTTTGTCTCCGTATCGCGTTGGGATGTATGCCCTCAACGCATACCATGAGTCTCGAGGTTTTGGCAGGCCTACTCCCACTAAAAGATCGCTTCAATTTATTATCTCTTCGGTTCTTCATCCGGTGTAAGGTCATGAACCCATTGGTGATCGGAAATTTTGAGCAGCTGATCGAGCTAAATTTTCACTCCGGATTCATGAGTTCATATCATGGATTCATCTCCATGCAGGTTGATCCTTCTTCGTATATTCCCAACCGTGTTTGTTTCCCTGACTACATCAATTCCTCTGTGCATTTTGATCTGTCCATGAAGCAAGATATCCATGGATATTCAGATTACCAACGATCGAGGATCGCTCCAACGATCTTCGATGAAAAATATAGGGGTATCAATTGTGATAATATGTACTTTACTGATGGGTCCACTATAAATGAGTCCACAGGATTTGGAGTGTTCAACGAATTTTTTAGCACCTCACACAGTCTTCAGAATCCTTGCTCAGTGTATATTGCTGAATTGGCAGCAATTCATTGGGCGCTGGACAGCGTCGCCTCACGACCTGTTGAACACTATTACATTGTAACGGATAGTCTTAGCTCTGTCGAAGCTATCCGTTCAGTGAGGCCGGAAAAGCACTCGCCGTACTTCCTTGAGAGAATACGAAAAATTTAGAGTGCTTTATCCAGACGCTGTTACGTCATTACCTTTGTCTGGGTCCCTTCTCATTGCTCAATTCCGGGTAATGAGAGGGCTGACTCATTAGCAAAGGTAGGTGCAATTGAAGGCGATATATATCAGCGTCAAATCGCCTTCAATGAATTTTATTCTTTAGTTCGCAAAAATACCATCGCTAACTGGCAACGCAAGTGGAATGAAGATGAATTGGGCCGTTGGTTTCACTCGATTATCCCTAAGGTTAGCCTCAATCCGTGGTTCAAAAGTTTGGAATTGAGTCGGGACTTTATTCGCACCTTCTCCCGACTCATGTCCAATCACTGTTCTTTAGATGCACTACTCTTTCGTTTCAATCTTGCCAGCAGCAATCTCTGTGTTTGTGGCCAAGGTTATCGCGACATCGAGCACGTTGTTTGGTCGTGCGAGGTGTATCTGGTCGCCAGATCGAATTTAGAAAACTCCCTTCGGGCCCGAGGAAGACAGCCCAATGTGCCGGTGAGAGATGTGTTGGCTCGGTTAGACCTTGATTACATGTCCCATATATATGTTTTCCTTAAAGCTATCGATCTTCGTGTGTGATTGTCCCTATGTCCTTATACCCTCCTTTCCTTCCTTTGCGGGTAATTCGTCCCCTTGCTATAAATAGTAGAATAAGTTGAAATGTAAAAACACTATAGATATACAAACAGATTTAAGAATTGAGTGTTCATCAACATTGTTACAGTTTCCTTATACCCCATCCTTCTCCTAAAAATATGTCACCCTTCTAAACTCGAGTACACCGCGAGTAATCGGTTTTCCACCTTACTAACCATAGATGTAAGAAAATTGTTTATATATATATAGTTTTAAAATTATATTTAAGAATTCGGCTCCTTTAAACTTAAGTTACTGAGCCTGCAAAAATAAACGAATTAATAAAAAAAAAAAGATCCTGGCAAACAAATTATGAAAAAATCAATTTGTGTTTTATTATTATTTTGGATAATGTTTTAGAAAGCATTGAACTGTATTTCCTAAACTGTTTTTTGGAAGGTTTAATGGCCCTGAAAAGCGCCTTGTTTTATGGAATGGTTCCAATTTAGAAAAGTTAGTACTCGTGGTTTCGAAAAAAACCATTTCGAACGCCCTCGATGCCGCCTTGTTCTGGATTTGCCACCAAAGCAGTTTGGATAAAGAACAAACTTTTTTCTTCTGCTACCTGATGCCGTTTTGCAATTGCGTTTGCCACTCGCCACTCGCTGCAACTGCCTGTTGTTGTCTTGATGTCCACCGAACCGAATGTGTTCTGTTCCGAATGCGGGTTTTCTTATCGTCGCGAGCAGCTTTGCCAGCTAACTCGATCACTCGATCACCCTTGCGGGGAACTCCAGATCAACACGGTTCGAGCGGGAGTTTGCCTTTCCCTTCAGTTTTCCTCCTTTACCATGTCCAGACATGGCTGCTTGGGTTGGTTTGTTGATGTGTTGTGATGCGAGCCGATGTGGTGTACGGTTTGAATGAGAATGATCGTTACGGCAGCGGAGCGGGTATTTTTAAGCTGACTGGCTGGCTCGAGAATTACGCATGTGTGAGACTGCGACCAATGTTTCGTTCATTTTTTTTCTTTTTCCTTTCCAATCGTGCTTCATTCTATTTCGCTGCTGCTCTGGTTGCCCGTTTTGGTCGGTACGATTTAAGGAGCACAAAATGGACCAATCAAAAATGGGCACATAGTGCATTTTGACAATGCTTGATATTTCACAATTATTCAATTATTTATCTCAAGAAAAATGAAATGTTATTCGTTATGATAGATTCGTAGATATATTTCCTATCAATTGATGCAAAAACCTTTGCGATCTATTGAGAAATGCTCGAGTTATAAACGTTCCAAATCTTACATTTTTTCCTACTTGTTCAGTGCCTAGATTTCCATTTCACCCCCTACATCTTTCGGTTAGACGTAGTCCTACGTCAAAAGCGATATTTCAATTTATCGCTAAAATTCGCAATATTTTCTTCTGTCTGGAAAAAATCATTCCTACTACCCATATTCAAATCTGGTAACCGTTCTGACATAAATAACTATCGTGGCATCGGCATATTATCTTGTATTCCCAAATTATTTGAATCCATTGTCAATACTAAAATGTTCAATCAGTTAAAACATTATATTTCACCGAATCAACATGGTTTTTATAAAGGAAGTTCCACTGCCACAAATCTGTTAGAATTTGTATCCTATTCTCTTGCGGTAATGGATAGAGGCAATGTTGTCGGGACTCTTTATACAGACTTCAGCAAAGCTTTCGACAGAGTAGATATTCCAATGCTTATTTTCAAGCTCCAACGTATGGGAGTAACTGGAACTCTATTGAAGTGGATAGAATCTTACCTCACCAATAGAACACAGTTTGTTCGCTTTAGAGGAAAAATCTCTAGTCCAGTGTATGTCACATCCGGAGTTCCACAAGGTTCTCACTTAGGCCCTTTACTTTTTATCCTATTCGTAAATGATGTGTCACTAGTATTAACTAACCTCAACATTCTAATATATGCTGATGATATGAAATTGTACATGGAAGTAACCAAATGTAGTGATCTTGTGATTTTCCAACAAGAAGTAGATGTTTTCTTCGACTGGTGCGTGAAAAGTCTTTTAGATATTAATGTGAAAAAATGTAATATTATATCGTATACTCGAAAACATGAAACTAATGACTTCATATGTTCTCTAGGATTTGAAACTGTAGAGAGATGCGTAAAAATTAGAGATTTAGGTATAATTCTTGATTCGAAACTCACTTTTGGCGAACATTGCAATACAATGATCAATAAAGCAAATAGTATGCTCGGTATCGTAAAAAGATTTAGTTACAATTTCAGTGATCCATACACAATAAAAACATTGTATATAAAATTTGTTAGATCTGTTTTAGAATATTGCAGTGTTGTATGGACACCCTATCAAGAACTGCACTCCAATCGAATAAAATCAGTACAAAAACAATTTTTATTATTTGCCCTGAGAAAGCTAGGCTGGACGACATATCCTCTTCCCCCATATGAAGCCCGTTGTATGTTAAAAAATATTGAAACACTTGAGAAACGCAGAGAAATTGCCACAATTTAATGTTTAATTGATTTAGTTCCACACAGGATTAGTTCTGAAAGCATGAGCTAGTATTGTTTGAAAAACATTACACTTGAAAAAAACAGATTTTGTTTTCGTAATTATTGATTCTAATTGTTTTTCATACCTTACATAGTTTCGGAAGTAAGGTCACCATATTTTTTATATATTTTTTTTTGAAAGCTGAGGTTTTTTACATAACATTTCCGAATATCAGAGAGATGTTTTTTTTTTGTTTTCGAGTGATTTTGCAAAGTTAACATGTTTTCAGTATTCGTTCAATGTTCCTATGCGACAGAACAACATCTATGCGAACAGAATCCAATTTTTACACATATGTGGTATTTCATGTGGCTTCAAATTGGTATATCGATCATCTGAAGCGACCCGGTAGTTTAAAAGTTATGAATTTAAAAAAATACATTTTTGGAAAAGAAGGTAAAAATGATTTTTCGGACCATCGCTTAACTTTCAAAACCATAACTCAATAACACAAAATAACGCATCTCTGAATTTTAGATACGTTATCTGAAAAAAACTTAGCCTTAAAAAAAAATAAATATATAGCGCCCTTGGTCCCGAGACAATGTAAACTATAAAAGGAGCATACAATCAATAATTACAAGACCAAAATCCAAAATTTCTGCAAGTGTAATATTTTTTGAAAAGAGACTAGCTAATTGGCTTTAATTTGATATGTCGATCATCTGAATCGGTGCATTAGTTCAAAAGTTATGAGTAAAAAATGAGAAAAAAATTATCTTTCGGACCACCCTAAAATGGAAACGGTTACCTATTTAATTTGATATGTAGCTCATACGAATCGATACAGTAGTCTGAAAGTTATGAATTAGAAAAAAATGGAAAAAAAATGATTTTTGGGTAACCCTAAAATGGAAATGATCACCCTAATGATTAAAAATACGGGTCCAATGTTTTGCGATAAAGAACAAAACTACCACTTTTGACGAAAAGCTGAGATCCACTATATCGGTTTGCCATGGAATGGCAGTATATAAACATTTCCATCGCACTTCTTGGTGGATTGACACTATTTTCGTAACTCAAATAATCATTCATCATAATTCAATCATAATCCAGACACTTAGATGTTGTTAAATTAACTTGAAATTATTGAGAAATTGATTTCTGAACACAATTCTTAATAGAAAGTAATATTCACTACTTTGACCCATTGTCACCCCCTCTAAGGGGTGAAATCGGGTCAAATTTCATTTAAGCGTGGTTCAGTGAAAAACTAATTTTATTCAATAATTCCTCGAACACATCATGCACTTGTGCATCATTAGAGAACATTTCTACGTAATCAGAATTGTGTTTTACTCTAATTTATGATAGTTATTCAACAATATGATAATTTGATATGATTTGATATGATATGATAATTTTCAACAATAGTTCGAAATCTACATTTTTTTACCCATTTTCACCCCCATCGACGGAACGTAAATTTTGGATGAATTTTTTTTTTTGATAATACTTCTCGATACATCATTATAAGATGCACTTTCAGTAATTTTTTTTCAATTTTATCTCGAAGCTATCGAGAATGAAAAGTGCTTTCTTACCATAGATCCTTTGTTGAACCTTATAGGGGTTCGAAAAAATTAGTCAAAATTTATTATTTAATACCCTATACAATATTTTCCATAGAGCGAGTAATTTGGTTTAGGGGCACTTCTTACTTCCATACCCGGTCAGGCCCTTCAGAAAATAATTTGAAAATTGAAACATGTTCACATGTGAGCTCTGAAGAACAAAAGTTTGAGAAACGGGCCACCGAAAAATCGCTTCTTGAAATTAGAGCACCGCTATGTGTCAGAGCTCATTGTTTCAGCTTTAAATATTTTGCAGGT
Organism: Toxorhynchites rutilus septentrionalis; assembly: GCF_029784135.1. Lineage (NCBI taxonomy): Eukaryota > Metazoa > Arthropoda > Insecta > Diptera > Culicidae > Toxorhynchites > Toxorhynchites rutilus. The sequence continues at coordinate 154,162,610 of NC_073744.1, forward strand.
GTTTTGAAAACAAAAATAAGTTGAAACGATAAAATATCCTCCCGGCAAAAGTGAACTCCAATTTCTTGTGCTCCACGATGAAACATCAAAAGCCTCGACATATTGGCTTATAAAAATGCGAAATTACTCCCGTTGCAACCCGTTCCGTAAACTTACCAACTCCCCATACTTCAGTATGCTTGTGAAACTAGAGTAAAGGTATTGTAGTTTCATGAAATCTGCTTGCTTGCTGGCAAGTGGAATGCTTCAGAACCCACAATGTAGCGCTTCCGTTCTAGGACCACCGAACAGGGAGGCGGATGGTGGGGTTGCTATACAACCTGGTGACACCCGTTTCCATACTCTGTACTGGACGACTGAACAGTGCTCTAACCTGATCTGCCGCTATTATTGAACCCCGATAGTGGTCTGAAGACAACATTGAGTCGTGAAACAAGTGGAAGTGTAATAATTATATGAGCCAAGCGATGGGTGGAATGTGCGAGCAATAATTAAATATGAATTTATTATGAAGTGTCACTCAGTTGTGAACCTGCGGAACGTTGGGATGTTGACTGCTGGTACTTGCTTCCGAGGGCAACTATTTGGATCCACCCTAGCCCGGCCCTTGCCATATAAAACTATTGGTCTATTGGGACATGATACGGCCCATAAAGTGAGCAGCGGGAGATAAATGAGAGATAATTACTTTTCGAAGGAATTTTGTAAGACATATGTTTGCTGTTTAGTGAGAGTGTGTGTGTTTGTCCCTTTCCACGGTCCGGCGTTGCTATTAAACGGCCGTTCACTCCGTACCGGGTCCCACCTGAGCAGCCGGTGCCTGCCGAAGGCTCTGGTCTCAGGTTTCAGCTAAAAGACACAAACGGCAACCACTATGTCGGGTACTTGCAGGTATGTCTAAGCATCAACTTATGGCCGCACAGTCCCGCGGTCTCCTGACGACGGTAATTAAGTGCACAATTGATCGTGTTTTATCAACCGTCAAGTGCTACAGTTTCTACTTTCAAGCAGCCGCGCGCACGTTCACCTTTCGGTTTCACCGTGATGCTGTGGAATAAATAATTGTTTTGCCATGAGAAATCACCGGTTGTGTTTTCAAGCTGATTGAGCCGCTCTGAGCGAAATTTCGCTTTCCAGTGGACGGCATTTGCTTGAATGGTTATTATCGCTTCCACACCCACCCCCACGCCGGAATCGCGCAAAGGTCGTGCGAATCACAATCCTCTGAAAATTGCAAAATGTAATTCTCCATTTTGCGTCGCGCTATGCAAATATCGCCACCGCCAACGGAGCAATCCATCGACAATGGCTTCATAATGCACACGGCTAAGCGAGCAGACATACCGATATCATAAAAAGTAAACGATAGGCACGACTTCTTTCATGCTTAATTGACGCTAATTTGAGCCGCTATAATTCATCTTATTACCCCGACCACCAACCGAACCGCGGACTGCGCGTTGCAATCTGGGAAGTGCAAGTGCATTTGCATCTCTCGCAATTCGCCACGATTGCGGAATTAGGGAGGCGGCCGCCGTCAGTCAGATTTGACGCTGGAGGACCCTTACGGGGAGCGCGGGGGCTCCACGATGACTTATGAAATACCCGTCGGGGTTAGTCCCGGTGTGTGCGAGTGTTTGGGTTCGGCAGCGCAGCTTGAAAAAAAAAATACCTAGCCACAGATGTGTGGGAGGATAAAGGGGGTAGTAATGCAATCAAGAGAGAGTTGATGATGAGGTGGAATTTGTGATATGCCACCGCCGGTAGACCATGCTCACTGTAATCTCCGTGGTAAATAGTCGAAGCTGTGAAGATATATGCAAATGGCTGATTCCGAACGTTAAAAAATAAGTGCAATCACTGGGAACCTCCAGCGTTCGAATGAATATGAAGGATATTAAGACTGTTTGAACGCATTTAATTGCCCTTCCTATTGTAGGGACGATTGTTTTTTTCTTATTGTTTGTAATGTAATTTACTAGCTGACCCGGCAAATGTTGTTCTGCCATATACATTATTACTAATGAATACATTGGGCGTTGAATAAAACAGAACTAATGTATTAAATGTGTGTGTTTGAATGTTTTAACGATCTACAAAATTATTCGAATGTGATCGATAAGGAAGAACGAATGAAACGATTTGAACGGATGTTTTTATGTTCAATGTATTTCATTAACCCATTTTGTGCAAAGCGTTAAAAAAATCGAACAGTAACTTTGATAATTGTTCATGCCTTTAGAAACCAACAAAATGATAATGTTTTGCACCGAAAGATAGTTTAATTTATTAGCTACCACTTACCATCAATTTCATTAAATTTTTTATAACTTTATTTGGCAATAAATTCGATTTAAAGCAAGTATGTTTGGAAGGTGTTTTCAATTTAAATTAAAAAACCATAAAATGCATAAACACATATTGTGATGTACGGCCAAAACCATATGTTTGAGCCCCCTACAGAAAAATAACAGCCGGGGAAATTCAGTGTTCGAAAAATCGAACGTTAGAACTTTTTTTCTGCATCTGATCTCCGCAGCGCATTCCAGTCATATAAAGGGTGTGTCACATCAAATTGCATCACGGAAAAAACGCTGTAGAAATTCGCCCAGTAGACCGATCCTTTTGAAAATTTTAGACAGTAAAATAAAAACTATTAAACAACTTTTGACATTTTCTTTTTATTCATACTGCGAGCCCAAGCCCGTATGCTCGCACCTTCCTCTTTACCCCGTCCATAAGGTTCTGTACAACGTCAGGTTGTAGTTTTTTTTGAACAGAATTCCATTTTCTCTTAAAATCCGCCTCCGATTTGACAACTTTTGGGTTCTTCCGGAGGGCCTGCTTCATAATCGCCCAATATTTCTCTATTGGGCGAAGCACCGGCGCGTTGGGCGGGTTCATTTCCTTTGGCACGAAGGTGACCCCGTTGGCTTCGTACCACTCCAACACATCCTTTGAATAGTGGCACGAAGCGAGATCCGGCCAGAAGATGGTAGGGCCCTCGTGCTGCTTCAATAGTGGTAATAAGCGCTTCTGTAGGCACTCCTTAAGGTAAACCTGCCCGTTTACCGTGCCGGTCATCACGAAGGGGGCGCTCCGCTTTCCGCAAGAGCAGATCGCTTGCCACACCATGTACTTTTTGGCAAACTTGGATAGTTTCTGATTGCGAATCTCCTCCGGAACGCTGAATTTGTCCTCTGCGGAGAACAACAGGCCCGGCAGCTGACGAAAGTCCGCTTTGACGTAGGTTTCGTCGTCCATTACCAGGCAACGCGGCTTCGTCAGCATTTCGGTGTACAGCTTCCGGGCTCGCGTCTTCCCCACCATGTTTTGCCTTTCGTCGCGGTTAGGAGCCTTCTGAACCTTGTATGTACGCAGGCCCTCCCGCTGCTTGGTCCGCTGGACGAATGAACTTGACAAATTCAGCTTATTGGCGACATCCCGGACCGAACTTCTTGGATCACGTCTAAACTGCTTAACTATGCGCTTGTGATCTTTTTCACTGACGGAGCATCCATTTTTGCCGTTCTTCACCTTCCGGTCGAGGGTTAGGTTCTCGAAGTATCGTTTTAGTACTCTGCTGACCGTGGATTGGACGATTCCCAGCATCTCACCGATGTCCCGATGTGACAACTCCGGATTCTCGAAATGAGTGCGCAGGATTAATTCACGACGCTCTTTTTCGTTCGACGACATTTTTCCAAATTTACAAAAAATTGACAGAGAAGCATGGCCAACGTGATCTATACACTCTTATCTGATTATAAGCGAAAGCTGAAGATATAATTCCTAAAAATTAAATTTTTACAGCGTTTTTTCCGTGATGCAGTTTGATGTGACACACCCTTTATTACAGCATTTTCAATTGTGAATGTTTGTTAGGATTAATTAACTCAGCAAATATTATCGAAAAATTGCATTCCTCTCCGTGATAACCTTTGGTGATGGCGGTCCGTAGAATTTCGTGTGTGAAAGTGTTGGAGGAAATCAGTACGTGGAAAAATTATTCTAATGAGATTCCTGGGTGAATATTCTTCCGCCTTATTTGGTGGGCGATCTCATCGATGAAGAAAAACTAAATGGTGATTCTATTTTACAGAATAATAACCTCCCAACCCTCAAGCCATTAATTTTTCGCAGCGTATTTGTACTTTGCAGATTTTGGAGAATGTTCGATTTTTCGGGAAATGGATAATCGGTAACAAATACTTGTTAAGCATTTCTCCACCACAAATATTGAAAATGAAAGCAATAGCTTTCGTTTGAAAGAAAAATTCTGCAGGTAATAAGTTAAAACTACATGAAATAAGAAAGGTCACTTCTCAACTTAGGTGGATGATTTCAGGTTTATACTTAGAGACTTTTATTCCTCTGTGCTTGTTAGTCCCGGAATGTAAAATTGCTACATTTATGAATGCCTCATATTTTGCAGTATGTTTGTAATTGCAAGAAAAAGTGCGGATTTTGGCAAATGTTCAATTTTTCTAACAGTCATTTCCCGGTAAATGGAAGTTGGGAAAAAATAATTCTTGAACATTGGGGTTCAAATTATGTCTCGTTGGTGAAAAATACGCCCTTGTCATTTTCAAGATGGACTGCTAAATTTATAGCTGCTGGGTCATGTTCATGAATTGGGAAACCAACTTTAATAGAGCTGATATGCCTTTCCATTTGGAACCGCATTATTTCGTCATTGTCATTCAATGAGCCATGAACCATGCTTGTGGCAATCGAACAGTCATTCACATTTCGGAATACGATTGGTTTCTAATTTCACGATTCGATCGAAATCGATTTTTGCATTCTTCAATCCGTTCGAATAAAAATTTTATAGTTCTATGAAAAGGTGACAACCTCGCCTTGTTGCAAGAAATCGTCAAAGCGATTCATCCGTATTCGTGGAACAATTTACTCTATAAGATCGGCAGACCCGAAAGTTATTTTAAATTGTGGAAATTTGAATGAAAATTATAACTCGATGTTGTTTAAATACATAGAACACAGCCCTAATCCTAACTTAACTTTTTTTTCTATAAATTTCCTCGCATTTGGTGCAAGGAAATTTGGGTGCAACTTTATTCATGATATAAAATAATCATCCGACACAATTTTCGTTCAAGATTTCTCTCCACTTGCAGAAAATGTGTTACTTTTTACATAGGACACATATTTGATATGTAGAGCTAATTTTAGTTTGAAATTTTTGTTGCAAGAGCGTTTTCTCCACCCGAATATCCATTACCATTCTTGCTTCACCGCTCAATGTTTTTTTTTTTTTTTATCTTCGCTTATTTTTCGTCGGCCTATTTCCGCCACTTCAGTGCCAATCACCGACATCAGGGAGGCGACTCCACCTGTTCCTACCTATCAGACTCAACAACTCATGAGCCGGGCCAACTTCTTTTTACTTCCCCTCCGAAGGAAGACGTAACCAGAGATTTTTCGCCTCAGAAAATCCCAACGACGCCAGCTGGGATTGAACCCAGGCCGATCGGATTGTGAGGCTGTTACGCTAACCACACAACCACTGGCGCCGTCACCGCTCAATGTTGTCAATGTCGAATTGCGTGGCAATGCTGCCACATTTGTACAACTCGATTGGACTTGAGTCGCACGGATTGTAAACTACAAAATTGCAATTCGTTAGGGTAATTTTGACTCGATCGGTTTCCAGAATACGGGTGAGTAGTTGATCAGTTGACAGATCTGGAATTTCTGAGGAATATAAACTATCGATTTCTTCGGGGCGTATTTTGTGGATACCCAAACTAAAAATGTGTATGGGGTAATCTTCACTTCTTTCACTCAACCGAATACATTCAGCAATAGGTGGGACCGAATCCGATCAGACTGAACACACGCGCAGTTATGTGATGACAACAGCGTGATTGTGATTTTGTAATTCGATCAAGTGTGATTTGCAGTAATTAAAAAAATGAATTATTTGGATGTTGTTCATACAAAAATACTGAAATCGCAGTTTTTACGCTAATCGGTATTTAATATATGGTAATCGGTATCTTAGCAGTGTCGTATATAGTATACATCCTATTCTCACGCCTACCAAGTTTTTTGTGCATAATTTCATCAAAGTCGGTCGTGCTGTTTTGGAGGAGTTCGGTAACAAACACCGTGACGCGAGATTTTTATATATATAGATATAGATTACCTCCGAGCTCTAGAGCCACACCAATAAAGGTATTCATAAATTTCAACTAGAAGTACTTTTCATACAGAAGTACGTCCCAACCAAACACCTTAATCATTTTCATGGTCTGTTTCTTCAGTGTGATTATTCATTGATTTATTTACATGTCGTTAATCATGGGTAGACTATTTCAATTATTCAATTATTCGCTACAAATTTCACTATCTAGTTAAAAAGAAAATTTCGAGTTTTCATTGATGAATCTTTTTTTTTTTCACAATATATGTGATACTATTAAAGGCGATTTTTTAAAAATATTTTCGTTTGGTTATTAGCACCGAATATTTATAAATTTCTCAGTGAATTTTAGCCCAGTTTTCAATTCTTTTTCAAAGAGTAGCCAACACTGCTCCCCACAAATCCAATATAAGGATCGACTGGAATTTCAGCGGTGTTAGCTGCAATTTGAAACCAGTCACTGTTCGAATACTGCGCCTTTCGCATTTGAATTTTCCACATTTTTTTAAATATTTTGTATTAAAGTGAAAAGCAGAGCCTAATAAATTAAAGTGTCGAAAAACTTTGTATAAAAAACAAAATGTATCAGAAATAAAATATCTTTATACACTCGACAAAAAAAATAGAGGAACAGAGTTCGAAATTTTTAGGTGATTTTTAAAATGCTGCAACTTCGTGAAAAATCAACGCATGGAGATGGGATGCTCATAATTTTAGGAATATAAAATAAATCTTAGGAATATTTTGCAAACATATTTTTATCTTGGTGTGTGTAGATGTAACGGGTGTTAAATAAAAAATAAGAATTTTTTCAATCACATATAAAAAAATGGGTGGGTTATATCTATGATATAAGCGCAAGGTTGACGTGGGACTACCTTAGCTTAGTTATCATTTGTTTGTATTGATTAAACTTTTGTCTGAATGAAACAATTTCCGAATTCAATTGAATTCAATATAATTGCGTTTTGAGTAAAAAGTTTGAACAAATGCCATGTCTATAGTGTCTGCACGATCTTACCAGATACCTAAATTTAGAAGATCGTGTTAGGGAAAAGCACTCTAGTCTGCACAAAGGCAAGCGAGTACAGAAGTACTCGCAGTTTGCATGTATTTGCAATGCCGATTTCCCCAGACACCTTGGTTTAGAAGTCTTCATAGGTAAAAAGATTTCAGTCGGAACAAAAATACTCCCGACCTGCATGAATTTGCAATCCTAATTTTACTACTCACCTTGGTTCTGAAGCCTGTGTTGAGGAAACATATTTTAGTCGGAACAAAAATGCCCTCGACTTGCATGTATTTGCAATGCCAACTTCCCCACGCTCCTTAGATTTGAAGTCTGTGTTAGGGAAACACATTTCGGTGGGAACAAAAGACGGGTGGGTAATGTCGGGGACATAACCGGAGTGACGTAGGACTATACAAAGGGGACAGCTTTTGTTAAATATATATTTTAAATATATTGTTTTATTTTCTTCTCCTACGTGTCTACCTGAAAAATGGATTAGTTTACTGTTTACTCTTTATGAATATGTTGATGGTTCTGAAAAGAACCTTTGGTGTTGTGTTTTTGTTATCACTCGATATTCCCATCTTGTTCGGTTAAACCTTCCTGTTTAGCTATTGCGTTTGCCACTCGCCACAGCTTTCACAGTTGGAAAATTTCGTCCCATCCAGCTTGTGACATGTTGTTCAGTAAATTACATTTAATGCGACGTGCCGGAGAAACACTTTGCCACTCACTGAAACTAATTGTTGCCTTGATGAGCGCCGAACCGAAGCTGCTCTGTTCTTGATGCGGGTTTTCTGAGTGTCGTGAGCAGCTTTGCAAGCCAACTCGAGCACTCCGACGGCCGAAACTCTATAATCGCTGTTAGGTTTACTGGTGCTCCGGCACCAATCCGTTCGGCCTAGTTACCCTTGCGGAGCAATCAGTGAATGCGACCAACAGGGAACTGGAGACCTGCACGGTTCGAGTGAGACTTTGCCTTTCCCTTAACTTGTCCTCCTTTGTTACGTCCACGATGCCGATGCCGTACAACCACACGGGTTTACGGTTTGAAAGAAAATAAGATATTTTTTTGGGGTCCGCGTGTTTTATACTCTAGCGGTACACACTCACAGGATAGATACAAATCGGCAGACTCAGCCAGAGGGGCGAGTCCAACGAGACGAATGAATGAGCGTTAAAAGGGAGCGATGGCAAAAAATACATTCATTACGATTTGTTCGCTCGTTGGATTCACATGCAGGCTAAAAAGGGTCCTTTTCAGGATCACAAAATTATCTTCAATCTAGAGAGTTTATTGTTTTGTTATCACTCGATATCCCCATTTTGTTCAGCTAAACCTTCCTGTTTAGCGATTTGTTGCCACTCGCCACAGCTTTCACAGTTGGAAAATTTCTTCCCATCCAGCTTTGTGACATGTTGTACAGTAAATTACATTCAATGCGACGTGCCGAAGCGCCACTCAGTGTCGCATTGGAGGCGATTTTAATCTGTAATTGAACATTTGCGATGACAGTGGTACAGTGTCGACTTTCAATGTGGGGTCATAATTTGGATCTCTATGTTTACAAAAATGTCCAACTAAATAAGTCGCATTACATGTCCGTCGAATTAGCTAAATGTCGAACTAATTGTAAATTACTGTACTTTCAATCTGGAAACAATTGAAGAATTGGTGAAAATTGTATAATCAGGAAAGTCGCCAACTATCAATAAGCTCAGAACAACTGCCAAATTAACATACTCATCAGATCCTGGTAAACAAATTATGAAAAAATCAATTTGTGTTTTATTATTATTTTGGATAATGTTTTAGAAAACATTGAACTGTATTTCCTAAACTGTTTTTTGGAAGGTTTTCTGAAAAGCGCCTTGTTTTATGGAATGGTTCCAATTTAGAAAACTTAGTACTCGTGGTTTTGAAAAAAAAACATTTCGAACGCCCTCGATGCCGCCTTGTTCTGGATTGCCACCAAAGCAGTTTGTATAAAAAACAAACTTTTTTCTTCTGCTACCTGATGCCGTTTTGCGATTGCGTTTGCCACTCGCCACTCGCTGCAACTGCCTGTTGTTGTCTTGATGTCCACCGAACCGAATGTGTTCTGTTCCGAATGTGGGTTTTCTTATCGTCGCGAGCAGCTTTTCCAGCTAACTCGATCACTTCGGCGGCCGAAACTATATAACGCCGGCTAGGTGGACTGGTGCACTGGTACTAACGCGCTCGGCCTAGCTACCCTTGCGGGGAACTCCAGATCAACACGGTTCGAGCGGGATTTTGCCTTTCCCTTCACTTTTCCTCCTTTACCATGTCCAGACATGGCTGCTTGGGTTGGTTTGTTGATGTGTTGTGATGCGAACCGATGTGGTGTACGGTTTGGATGAGAATGATCCTTACGGCAGCGGAGCGGGGATTTTTAAGCTGACTGGCTGGCTCGAGAATTACGCATGTGTGAGACTGCGACCAATGTTTCGTTCATTTTTTTCTTTTTCCTTTCCAATCGTGCTTCATTCTATTTCGCTGCTGCTCTGGTTGCCTGTTTTGGTCGGTACGATTTGAGGAGCACAAAATGGACCAATCAAAAATGGGCACATAGTGCATTTTGACAATGCTTGATATTTCCCAATTATTCAATTATTTATCTCAAGAAAAATGAAATGTTATTCGTTATGATAGATGCGTAGATATATTTCCTATCAATTGATGCAAAAACCTTTGCGACCTATTGAGAAATGCTCGAGTTATAACCGTTCCAAATCTTGCATTTTTTCCTACTTGTTCAGTGCCTAGATTTCCATTTCACCCCCTATATCTTCCGGTTAGACGTAGTCCTACGTCAAAAGCTTCCCCTACTTTCATGTATTTGCAATTCCGATTTCCCCAAGGCTGCTTGGTTTTGAAGTCTGTGTCGGGGAAACCGTAGAGCGGGCCAATCAAAACGAGACAGTTAGGGCATTTAGATAACGCTTAACATTTCACAGTTATTCAATTATTCATCTAATGAAAAATAACATTTCATTAATTGCGATAGATGCGTAGAAATATTCCCTATCAATTGATGCAAACATCTCTCCGATCCAGTAGACAAAGTTCGAGTGAGCCAAAGAAATCCTCTATTGGGCGGCACTGGGGCAAGTTTGTTGGGTTACGATCTTTCGGCACGAACGGTATCTTTTTCTCCTCAAGATACGCCAGCGTCTTCTTGGCGTAATGGGAAGACGCCTTCTTCTCGACAGATTTGTTGGTTGATTGCCAGACCGCTCGGCTTAAACCAAGGCTTTGAAATGCCCCGGTCGGAAATGGCGATGTACAACATAACCTTTTTTTCAAACTTGTGCTTGAACTTGTAATTCACTTCAGGCGGTGTGGATGACTTGTCGCTGGAGTAGTAATTATCATTTCCTGGAATATGCGTTTTGGACAGCGGGAAATAGCTTTCGTCGTCCAGAACGAAAGACGTCCCGCGGTATTTTTTGGTCATCCTCCGACACTGGTTGCGTCCTTGTTGTCAAACAGCTTCTTTAACGATGTCTTCCTCTGCTTCGTCATTATCGTCACCGGACGACCACTTCCGACCTTCCGCTCTACGTTCAGGGAACCCAGGATACGATATACCGTACTGACAGGTACATTTTCTTCCTTAAAATGTGCCACCGTGAACTTTTTTCCTTGCTGGAAATGCGTTTCGTAGAACCGTACAATGCGTTCGCGGAGCACGTGCTGTTTCGACGCCATCTTTGCTTTGAAAATTCAAACTAGCAAAACCAAACACGCCTACTGTTTCTAGGGAGCCCAAAGAGCAATTTTCATGGAGAAAGAACATTTTACGCTCTTTATTTTAGTTACTGAAAGGTATTGAAAAAAATTCTCATTTTTTATTTAACACGTTAGTGGACAATAAGATCAGGAAGAAATTGAAAATCGATTTCTCTCTGTGTTTTAAAAGATTTTGTAGACTAACACATTTTTTCTTCTACTAGGTCAATGCAAATAATGTTCCTGTAGGACCTTTCAATACAGAGATATTTTTTGGAATGAAATAATTCCTCTTTGTGTGTGATAATGAATAATACAATAAACATTTATCGCAGCGCAAATCGAAAGACAGTTTGGAAAACTACACTAAGAATAACAGAATAACTCGTTAATTTGACAGCAAAAAATATATATTTTTAGCATCTATTTTAAAAACGTGCCAAAAACATGATTCTTGTAGTGTTTTACAAAATTTGGTGTAATTATGAAAATACTGCAGTACGTTCTGATGTTCCCCTAAACCCGTGTGAACTTTTTGTATTGATACCTTCAGACGTTTTTTTTTCTAGTCAAACGATCAAAATGGTCTCAATGCAATTTTTCTGGTCTCGCTTTTAGCCAAGTACACATGGTATCGATCCCAGAGAAATGTTACTTATTGTAATATTATCCTGAATTACTTTACATAAACATAAGTATGTTTTTTTTTCAATGAAACACACGCATGACCAAATACCCCGCATCAAATTTAAATGTCTAAAAATCATCTCTTTTATGTTATGATATATTTGGTAGTTTGAATCTTCATACTATGATTAAACATTGTTGATTGAGTGAAACTAAGTGTAGCTCATTGAACAATGTGTGTTTTAAATTGCTCGTATTGGTTTGAAAATATAAGGTGATTTACTTAGGGGGTCCAAATTACCCTCACTTACCCTACAGATATTTGTTGTACAAAAATAAAATAGTCAGAAATTCGTCTAGTAAGTTGTCACATATCCTTTATATTTCTTTATTTTGTAACTGTCAGTCCCAGTGATCAACGATTTTCTAATGAAAAGCTTAACGTCAGTTTCTAGGGCCCGTCACGGACCTCAACGTGTTAACGCTTGCATTGAAAAGTAGAAAGGTCTGGATTTAGAGCCACGGCTTTTGAATCAAGTTTATGTAACTGTTCAGAAATTCGTAAATTTATCTCATTCAGAACATCAAATGGTGGCCTTAGAAGAACCGTTTGTTATATAAACTGAACTGAACTTCAAACGGGTTGTGAGAATTGTAGTGGTACACTCATGAAAAAAAATAAGATAGATATCCCAACATTACCACGAAAAATTCGACATTCTCTGGTTTTCTTGTATCGATGTTCATTAAACCGTCCCTACAGAAAATATAATCGATCAGACGCTCTTTTTTTCGTTCATTTAATTTAGCTGATTACGAGAAGAAGCCATAATCTACAGGTAATATTTAAACTTAAGTTTAAATAATTAGTTTGCCTTGACGATATTATACTTGTCCGACACTTTGCCTGTGGTGAATCATAATAACTATATCGCCAGGTGATGCAGATTAGATATCTTAAAACCGTGAGTAATGCCTCGGGAAATTTGCGTGGATTCTGAAGTGAACTGATCCCAACGGGTACTGCTTATTTGTAGGGAAGGGAAAGGGGAATAGACAAGTTGATTTGGGGAAGTGTGGTTGGCTAAGCAAAACCATCAGTACTTCTTGATGAGATATCACGAACTGGTATGCGTTAGTGTACTCTTTCGAACCTCTCAATCGTCAGCCAGCTGAGCTTTTCATTGAAAACCTTTCGACATTACCAACATACTCAATATATATAATCAGATTATTTCCCGACACAAATCTCGTTCAAGATTTTTTAACCACTTGCAAAAAACATGTTTCTCCGTTACGTGGAATAAATGTTTGATACAGAAAATAAAAAATGAAGACATTCTTAAATCGGACAATTCATCCTTCCAGTTTTGCTCTTAACAATACATTCGGCGATACATTTTTATTTATATGAATAAAAGAAGATATAGGAGCACATCCAGAAATTTATGTTTCATTTGTATGGCAGCCCACCCTCAGAGAGGAGTATCTAACCACCATAGAAACATTTATTGCACCCTGAAACCTCCACATGGTTCCGTTTGCTTGATTAGTTCTTGAGTTATACAGAAATTTATGCTTCATTTCTATGGCAGCCCCCCCTTTTGAAAAGTGGAGAGGAGTGTCTATTCATCATAGAACCGTTTCGCGCCCCCCAAAATCTTCACATGTTAAATTTGTCCATTTGTCAAATTCATTTGCTTGATTAGTTTTCGAGTTACGCAGAAATTTGTGTAGTATTTGTATAGAGATGGGAAATGCAGTTCACTGTGACTGTGAACTAGTTCATTTGAACCGTTATTTTGCTCTTTCGTTCAGCGGTTTCAATATCGGTACCATGAACAACATTGAATCATAGCTGGAACCCAAGAAACATAGGTAATTTCATAGCTAAAGGGTGTGTCACATCAAATTGCATCACGGAAAAAACGCTGTAGAAATTTAATTTTTAGGAATTATATCTTCAGCTTTCGCTTATAATCAGATAAGAGTGTATAGATCACGTTGACCATGCTTCGCTGTCAATTTTTAGTAAATTTGGAAAAATGTCGTCGAACGAAAAAGAGCGTCGTGAATTAATCCTGCGCACTCATTTCGAGAATCCGGAGTTGTCACATCGGGACATCGGTAAGATGCTGGGAATCGTCCAATCCACGGTCAGCAGAGTACTAAAACGATACTTCGAGAACCTAACCATCAACCGGAAGGTGAAGAACGGCAAAAATGGATGCTCCGTCAGTGAAAAAGATCAGAAGTGCGTAGTTAAGCAGTTTAGACGTGATCCGAGAAGTTTTTTTTTTTTTTTTTTCTTTATTATAGTGATTTTCAACACATTTCGGCTGGTTCGTCACTTTTACTTCCATTTTTGGAAGAATGTCGGGAGTGAGAATTGAACTCGTGATCTCTGCGTTAGAGGTATGGATGTTACCACTACGCCAGATCGCCTCCTCATCCGAGAAGTTCGGTCCGGGATGTCGCCAATAAGCTGAATTTGTCAAGTTCATTCGTCCAGCGGACAAAGGGAGGGCCTGCGTACATACAAGGTTCAGAAGGCTCCTAACCGCGACGAAAGGCAAAACATGGTGGGGAAGACGCGAGCCCGGAAGCTGTACACCGAAATGCTGACGAAGCCGCATTTCCTGGTAATGGACGACGAAACCTACGTCAAAGCGGACTTTCGTCAGCTGCCGGGCCTGTTGTTCTTCTCCGCAGAGGACAAATTCAGCGTTCCGGAGGAGATTCGCAAGCAGAAACTATCCAAGTTTGCCAAAAAGTACATGGTGTGGCAAGTGATCTGCTCTTGCGGAAAGCGGAGCGCCCCCTTCGTGATGACCGGCACGGTAAACGGGCAGGTTTACCTTAAGGAGTGCCTACAGAAGCGCTTACTACCACTATTGAAGCAGCCCGAGGGCCCGACCATCTTCTGGCCGGATCTCGCTTCGTGCCACTATTCAAAGGATGTGTTGGAGTGGTACGAAGGCAGCGGGGTCACCTTCGTGCCAAAGGAAATGAACCCGCCCAACGCGCCGGAGCTTCGCCCAATAGAAAAATATTGGGCGATTATGAAGGAGGCCCTCCGGAAGAACCCAAAAGTTGTCAAATCGGAGGCGGACTTCAAGAGAAAATGGATTTCTGTTCAAAAAAAAACTACAACCTGACGTTGTACAGAACCTTATGGAAGGGGTAAAGAGGAAGGTGCGAGCATACGGGGTATAGCTCGAAGTATGAATAAAAAGAAAATGCCAAAAGTTGTTTAATAGTTTTTATTTTTATGTCTAAAATTTTCAAAAGGATCGGTCTACTGGGCGAATTTCTACAGCGTTTTTTCCGTGATACAATTTGATGTGACACACCCATTATTCATAGAACATTTTCTCATTTGTATGGTTCTTTTTTCCTATTACTGCGGTAAGAAAAGGTTCTTCTTCTTCAAAAGTAGCAAAAACTTGCGGAAAGGCGAACTAATTCTTTCGTACCTTCCGTAAACGGTTGACAGGCGGTTGGGGAGGCGAAAAATCCTCGAGGCACTGAGGCAAGTTGGTCGGGTTCCGTTCCTTGGGTACGTACGGTATCTGTTTTTCCTGGATGTACTCCAACGTCTTCTTGGCGTAATGGGAAGAAGCCTTATCCGCCCAGAAGACATGCTCCCCTAAGAACGGAACCAGCAGAATGATGCTCCTCTAAGAACGGAACCAGAATTTTTTCCAGGCGCTTCTCCTGGTATACCTTCTGGTTGATGGCAAGTCCACTCGGCTTGTTAAACCAAAGCCTTGGAATCCCTTTGTCGGAGATTGCAATATACAGCAAAACTTTCTTCTTAAACTTATGTTTGTATTTGTACTTCACCCCGGGGGGTATGGACGCTTTGTCGTTGGTACAGCACCGGTCGTTGCCGGGAATGTGGGACTTTGACAGCGGAAAATAACGCTTGTCATCCAGCACGAACGACGTCCCGTGATAATTCTTCGTCATCCACCGGCACTGAGTTTTCACGGACGCTATCTGCTCGTCCCTGTACTGTGGGGACTTAGTCTTCTTCCGACAGACGATGCTCTCCTGCTTGAGGGTCCTGTGGACGGTCACTACCGGTCTTCCGCTCGGCGTTTCGCGATGCCTAAATCCGGCGAATACACCGGCACATTTCCGTCCCGAAAGTGGTCTACTGTAAACTTTTTTCCTTGACATTCACGTGTTTCGAAGAACCGTACAACGCTTTCGCGGAGTGCTTGTTGTTTCGACGCCATCTTTGATCGAACTGACAGCACCCGAGCGAAAAGAAATTTCGGTGGAGGTTCGGTTATGGTTTGGAGCGCATTTGGCTGTAACGGTAATCTATCAATTGTTTTTGTTTCGTACAAGGTGAACTAAAATATTACACAGACATACTGGAAGAAGTTCTGAAGATGCTGCAGAAAAGCTTTTTGGTGATTTTTTTTTTCAACAAAACAATGTTTCAATCCACGCATCCAAGCACACTAAGCAATTGTTATCGGATCACAATATCAATCCGATTGAGAACCTCTGTGTAATTTTGTCCCGAAACGTGTATCGTGAATGTGTAAAAATCGACGAAGAAGTCGATTGAGTGAAGTCTTGAAAAAAGTGAAGGCAATACAAAATATTGATGTTTTAGAATAAAATCCTATGAGGTGTATATTTATTACAAAAAGTGCTTTTATAAATATTTCCATCATGTTTTCATTATATTTTGTTATTTTAAAACTATCATCGATTTATGAATAAAAACGCAGTGTAGTGTAGTAATTGTTTTCGCTATCTCAGGCAGATAGTAACACTTTTAGTTCGAAAATATTGAATTAACTAATCAAATATTGGAAAAATTGGAAACTGAATCCTCGGTTTTCAGAAACATGTGACATATTATAGTCCCGTATTCTAATTTCTACAGAGTGCAGATGCACCAGATGTTAGAGCAATAATTGCGTTTGCGAATTGACCAATCAGATCGCGTGATTTCCATTGCTTGACGTTTTTTCATTGTTTTGATGGTTTGTTTCATAAAATATTGGGTTGGGGAAATAGAAATATCGTATATTTTCAATATATGGCAATACTTAAACATATCTTGTGTTGTACTTATCGCATCGGGTCATACTATACGGCTATTTAAAGACGACAATCTGTGCTACAAGTGTCGTTTTGACAGTGTTGTGATTGTCCTTTTCAGTCTCAAGTTATAGTGCGTCAAAGATGGAGTCCACCTAGCAAGAAATTCGCCATATTTAACGTATTTATTACCTGCGAGGTAAAACTGCAACGAAGGCGGCCGAAAAAATTCGTGTAGTTTATGGACCCGATACTGTAACGATTCGCACAGCACAACGTTGGTTTGATCGATTTCGTTCTGGTGTAGTGACTGTCAAAGATACACCCCGTACAGGTAGGCCAATCGTCGTAGAAACCGATAAAATCGTTGAAATCATCCAAGTAGATCAGCATGTGAGCACTCGCTCGATTGGCCAGGAACTGGGTATAGACCATAAAACCGTTTGGAACCATTTGCAGAAGATTGGATTCCAAAAAAAAGCTGGATGTATGGGTGCCACACGAGTTGATGCAAAAAAATCTTTTAGACCGAATCAACGCCTGCGATGCACTGCTGAAACGGAACGAACTCGACCCATTTTTGGAAGGGAATCATCCACTAAGAGCTGCTCAACTATGGCCAGACCCTCAACTCGGTTCACTACTGTGAGCAGCTTGACCGTTTGAAGCAGGCGATTGACCAGAAGCGGCCAGAAATGCTCAATATGAATGGTGTTGTTTTCCACCAGAACAACGCGAGGCTTCCGAAAACTGGCTGTCTGAGTTTTTTTGCAAATAAGGAGTGGGGGGGGTTTATAAGGGGGGATGATGAAGTTGCCTTCTAAATGGCAACAAGTTTGCGAACAAAACGGCGCATATTTGACTTAAATTGGATAATTATATGTATTTTAAATAAAGCGTCAAATTTCGATCAGAAATACGACATTTCTTTTTCCCCAACCCTATATATTATTTCTTTCATTTTCATTGTAATAAAGTGTTATGGATTTGGGCACCGATTGATGAAAAAACTCTCGAAAATTTATCAGGAAATGACTGAGCAATAATTGTGAGTACAAGTGGAAGCTAGAGCGCGGTATTTCCGTTTGGATAACGGTTGATATAGATTATTTTCTTTAATATAAAAAATCGTTATGGAGTGCCAACATCGATTGACGCAAAAATCTCATCAATCCATTATGAAATGAATGAGCAGTAAGGGTTTGAATTTAGATATTTTTCACGATCCGATCGATTTTCGTTTATCAATTTGTACCCCCAATATGTTCCCGAAAGATGTAATCCTACGTCAAAAAGAATAAGGAACGTACGAACTATGAAAGATATTGTGAATCGGTTCATGTTGTAAAGTCGTGTAGCCAAATCAAATAGAAGTAAACAGCTTTATTCGATATTCCATTTTCCATTATATTTTACATTATTTCCCGCACTGAACGATTATGCGTTGAAATGTTCAGTGTGTCAATTCGAATCCGTCTTCAGAAAAATCTGTATGTATTCTCAGACGTCACCTTTTCATGAATTGTAAGCTTTGTAAAATTGAAAAGCTCCAGCAAATTAACTATTAAATTTGGCAGTATTCTAAGTTGTTGCTTGCCATTGGAACTGGATCTCGATGAATTAAATAATTTATGGTGCCGAGTTTCCCCCCGCTTGTACAGTCTTCCTCTCATTTACTCAATCGATTTCTGGAAGTTTGCGCATTTAGTTCTATGGAATAGGGAAAGAGATTCCGTTACCGTCTTTTCAATAACATAATCCTGTTATTCGCATTTCCACAAAGTACACACTTTATTGTTACACAAACACACGACAAGACACATTCATGATTTTGGCAATCAATGGACCGTGTGCAGATCGAACTATATACATTTCTCCCCAAACGATTCTGTTATTAACTTCGAACTTTGGCGCTGTTTTCGTATTGTGTCACTAAATTTATGTTCTTTTATTGGCTCACTTTATTGACTCCGTTGTCTGGTTTCCTCTGTTGTATTCCAGGATCCGTTTTCTATCTTTTTTTTCGCCGAAGTTTCCCTCTCTTCTCTCCTTACTTATCCTACCGAATGGAGTCCCCATGACATCGTTCAGCCTTTGCTCCATATTGTCCAATAGAGGGGAGCAATGAAAAAATAGCATCCAAACCTGACTCCGAGGGGCACAAACTTTAGTCCGGACTATAATGAAGAATTATTGACAGCGGCGGCCAGCTCCCGAAATGGATAATTCTTCATACATTTTGCTGTCGGGAAGTGGGGATGCCGGAAGAACTGCTCGCCAGTAGTAACGTCTCATTATCAGCGAATGTTCCATTCTTTTTTTCTTCTTCTTTTATTCTCATTAAAAACGGTGATTAGCCGCTGTAAATTGCGCGAAACGAGCGTCGGGCCAATATCCGCGCGTATAAAATCACACGCGAAGCATAAACAGCCGGATTATGGCGGACAGCAAGCACTCCAAATCAGGGGGGAGGCCCCGTTTTGTTATTCGCTTTACGGAACACGAGCAATTAAGTCCCGAGCCCCGGAATCGAGTTAGAGTGAATGAGCATCGCTTTTGCTCAGTCATTTTGATTACGAATTGACTAATTAAGAAAAGCTCGGTGGCGACCGTCGGCGGAAATAAAAGCCAAATGCTATGCTCTTATTGGATTGGAGTCAACGGAGGAGATTTCATGAATCGCAGGAAAACTGTTATTTTCTGGGTTCAAGTGCTTTGGTTCGGAAAATTTCGCGAATTGAACCCAGCAATTGGATTAATGGCTTTTAGTTCAAAATTTCTAGATTCCATCATCATTAGCGAAGATAACGCTCAGTGCTCGAAGCAAGATCAAATACGCGAGGCTGCGACTCCTTTCGCCGCTGGTAAGTAGTAATGAGTGCCTTCTTTCCTACTAGACTGAAGTTTTCCTCTATTTCCGCTCTAATGTACGAGATTTTAACGAGCAAATGCGAAATCACAACCGCTGCTTTACGCGTTCCACCTCGCCGCGAGTAATTTGCGCTCAACGAAACTTCAAACCCGAGTGGAGGCCCAAGTGTACCCTAAAAGTGATTTTTAGTGCCCAACCTCGCAGCCAGCAAGTAGCAAACGCAATTAACGCAAACCGTTTTTACGTGAGCTGCGAGCTGCTCAAAGGCTCGAGCCAAGATCTTCGTTTGGAGAGGCATAAGAGCTGCAGCATCGGAGCCAGAGTGGAAGTGGATGTCTTCGGGAGAATGTTAAGTTCATAATTAAAACTTTATGTGGTCGAGATAAAGGGCGAGGGAGCGAGAGAATGATAGCGGATCCGGAAGGATGACGGAAGGACACAATCAGTGCACTTCTGTGAAGAAAAGCGGAAATTTAATGGTTTTCCATCTCTGGTGGAGGTGCTCAAAGATGCCGGCTCCGGCTTACCACCCCCACACTTGGTTCCGAAAGTTGTGAAAAGGAGCAGTTGCCATCAATTTTCATACAGTCAAGCGAGATTTTGGGATTGTCTGTAGCAGAGGAAGGGTAGCTGAACGTATCTTAACGGACAAGTGTTGATATAACGATCAATCAAAATTATAATTTCATTTGGAATTTACCTTGGGTCTGGTTTAGTTTATTCGTTTCATGAACTTCTTGTAGAAAGATGCTTGGAATGGTTGGGACTATTCTAAAGGTTGATACTGACATTACACATTATGAAGAAAATGTGCTATGTATTCAACCTTGAATTTCTAGTTCAAATGAGTGATGCATAATTGCATTGAGCATTGAGCATGATGCATAACTCTGCTACATTTGAAACTATTTAAATGCGTAAAGAAGTTGGAGAGCTGGAGAGTTTATCAATGGAAAATCCGACAAATATTGAATCACCTTCGCAAAGTCCGAATAGAATGGATAGGGAAAAACGTTTTCAGCCATTATCTATATATATATATATATATATATATATATATATATAAACTCAATATATATATATATATATATATATATATATATATATATATATATAAATTAAGTTACATGAGGATATCGAAGAGTTTTTAAAAAGAAAGGAAAGACCGGTTTCGCCGGGAGTACAAGTTAGACTGATTTTATTATTGTCAATTTTACATCATGAAGCCTAGCCATTTACCTAATGCCCTTACGCTGCACATTCTATCCAGTCCGTTGTCGCGTCAGGTACAGAGTCCGAATCGGTGTTTTACGTTGGTGTCCTAAATTGTTGTTTCGCTTGCGTTTGCGAATTGATGCTACCGATAAACTGTTCCACAGTGATCGGTTCTGTTGCTGTGGGGAAAATGATGTTG
The DNA here is from genome assembly GCF_029784135.1 of Toxorhynchites rutilus septentrionalis. Taxonomy (NCBI): domain Eukaryota; kingdom Metazoa; phylum Arthropoda; class Insecta; order Diptera; family Culicidae; genus Toxorhynchites; species Toxorhynchites rutilus. Next base: position 154,183,525 of record NC_073744.1, read on the forward strand.
CTTGCGTTAACTACTCCCTCATCAAGTTTGGATCGTCCCGATACAATTGTGTTGGGATGATGGTTGTCTGCTGAACTGATGTTTGGTTTTTCTTCATTGGGTGTCCTTTTCTTCTGGTACCAATGGTAAACTATGACGATCAAGCCTATAATGAAGCATATAGATGAGAGGCCCAAACTTGTTGATGTTTGGATGAAATATCGGGTTTTAATTATCTCCAGTTGTTCTCGGTTTTGGAAATGTAATTTCTTTAATGTGTGAAAGTCCAGGTTCTGCTCGAATTCGTTTTGTTCAATTTTCACGCCATCCAGAGGCACTATTGTTGGGATAATTCTCGATGGAAACGTAATGGAGCTAAAAGTTTTGTTGTTCAGTGAGATTGTACAGTTCTCGAAAAACAACAGCATCGTTCCTGTTAAAACTCTGTTGTTATGTAGACAGTCGCTTGATAGTGTGACTGTTGTGATTATGATGATGATATGGTTGTCTGTCAATCGTTTTATGTTGGTTGTATTCCGATAGTTCGTAAAGGTGCATTTTCCTGGGGAGCCTCGTATGATTTTGGAGAAGCATCTGTCGTCTGAGGTATCGTCTAATTTATCTTCTTCGCAAATGGAATTTTCGCCGATACTTTGGCAACTGCCTTTGATGAAATAGGTGGAGTTTCCGTAGATTGCTGCTTTATGCCAAGGGAGTTTGATGATTTGACCGTTGATTGGAAGTGGTTCTAGGAGAAGACTGGTGAATGGATGTGGTAAAATCTGCGGGACGCCGATGATGAAGTAGAGGATGGATTCCTTGAAGAGGGCTCTGATGTCTAGGTAATCGTATGCTTGGTCTGGATGTAGAATGGTAATATTTTGTTCTTCTAACTTATCTGAGATAAACTTTAGTTCTTCTGCTTCTAGAAAATTCTTAGAAATGATATTTATTTTTGCAAGTTGTATAACTTCGAAAATTGAGTCTAGGTGTTCTTGTATTAGGTCGACATGATAAGAAATTTTAAATGCCTGTCGGATTGCTGTGAAATTTTGATTGACAAGTTTGTTGGTGATTAGAGATTGTCTGGCTGATATAATTTGTTGCTTGATTATTCTTTGTTGTTCATTAACGGAATCTATTAATTTGTTTATACGTTTTCCTAGATGTTTGTTGATAGTTACTTGAATATTATTTTGTCTTATAAGTTCTTGGTTGCCTCGTTTTAAGTCATTTATATCGTTATCTATTTGGATTCGATCTTCTTCATCTAAATTGCCTGTAATCGCCTTTATGGCTGAGCCTAGAAAATTGAATGCTCCTCTCTTGTTTCTTCTATTTGGTAACAATTTCATATACGTGTTTTGGGCTTTCTTAAATTTGGACTGTAATGTGATATAAACGTCGCTGAAGTCTGTGAATATTTTAAGTCCGTCGATAGTGATAGCGATGTTGTTTAGTAATGGTCTATAGTCTTCCAAGTCTATTGTGTGATATATCCTGTGACGTCCAGTCTTAATTAGTACGTTTCCGGTCTGTAACGTCACTAGTCCTGGGTTTCTGGTCAGGTCATGTATTTGTATCGTTCTCGATGATGAGGTCGTGATGAACGTCAGCGTAATTAGTTTTAGAAGTTGGCTCCGCAACATCTATAATTTAGAAAAATAATTTGTATGGTTTCATTTTCGCCGAATATTTTCTTTGTGTATTTCTCTGCCAGAGTGGTCCAGAAACGTTCTACCTTTATCTTGGACAACTTTGACTGGGAAATACATTTCTTTTCCTTTGTTCCTTATTCCTTGTCTTCTATTATATACGGTTTCTTCCTCTCGAAAGACCGGTGGGTGTTCTCTCTTCTTATTATGGTAACCCAAATTTTTATTTTTAGTTTTATCTGATTGTACAATAATTTCATTGTAGAATTTGTTTCTGTTTTCTAAAATCTTTTCCATATCAAGAGGCCTTTCCTCTCCATCCCTTATTCCGTAGAATATTTCCCGGGGTTTGGTTTTTGTGGTAGAGTGGACTGTGTTGTTGTATATGGTGCAAGCTATTCTAAAAACTTCTTTTTCGTTTATGTCGGGATAATTAGGCTTAGTACAACGATAGATTTCGCCCAAAGTTGAGTGAAACCTCTCCACTGTACCATTACTTGAACTATGGTTTGGAGGAGTGAAATGGATGTCTATTTTTAAGTTTTCCAGAAGAGTTTTAATTTCGATGGATTTCATTGAAGGTTCGTTGTCAGTAACGATCAAATTTGGGGTACCATAAATGGAAAAGTATTTAGTTAATCCTTTACGTACATCTTGAATGTTCCTAGATTTGATGGGAATCAATGTAGCGTATCTCGAGAATTTATCTAAAAAGGAAAGGAATATATTAGGTTGTTTTAAGAATATATCTAGATGTATTAAATCTAAAGGCTTTTTTGGGTCCGGAGTGGGTCCGAGCATGATTTTGTATGTACGGTATAAAATTGTTTACGGAGGAGTTTCTTGGGCCGTAATTATCTGAAAATTCAGTTCATCAGTGGAAGTGGTATTTTCTTCGACACTCTCTTCCTGATTGTTTACCACAGGTTGAAAAGATGTACTAGCCATCGATTCATTGTGATAATTATCCTGCTCATAATTTTCTTCATCATAGGTTTCGTATTCACAATTTGGTCCTTCGTACGGGCCGTAAGGATCAGACATATTTGTGCCTTCGTGGTAATTGATTGCTCTCCGAGGTCTATTCATATAGTTTATTTTATTAGATCTTATTGAAGGGTCTACATCCATGGGAGTAGGCTTCGGCATCTGAACTGGTCTTGGGGCGAATACGTTTCGCGGAGGAACTTGCGGTTGATTTAGAAAGCTTTGGTTCTGATGTTGTTGGTAAGGTGTGTGGAATTGATTCATTTGAGGTCTTTGAAAATTTTGCCGTTGATTAAAAGGATTCATTTGTAATCTCGAAAAATTTTGCTGTGGATTAAAATGATTCGTTTGAGGCTGATACTGGGCTCTTTGGTAATGATTAAAATTATTCCAGTTCTTTTGCCTTGGTGGGGGAGGTGGTGCTACAACAATCGGTTTTTGGAATCGATTTGTAGTTTCCATCTTATTAAGACCGCATTTATTTTGATAGTTTCTCTCTTCAATAGAAGCATCGAAAGCTTCTTTTAATTTTTTTGGTTGGCGGGCTCTTACGTTCCCGCCGATGGGCTCTTTTAGTCCTGCTAAAAACACTTGAAGAGCATTCTCCTGGTGTGTCGAGATTCTGTCCGTTCTCAAGTTGAGATCGAATGTTGAAATATTTGTATGGTTTATCAGAAGCGAAAGCAATTGATGAACCGAACTATAAAAATCTTCTATTGTTCCAGCTTGTTGCAGTTGGAACAATTCGCGGGTAAGCGTGACAGAATCACGCTTGTCGTTATAGTAAGCTATCAGGTTAGCTTTAATTTCTTCCCAGATTAGCGGTGTCCCGTATGTTTCTAAAACTCGGTCCGCATCTCCGGTTACTTTCGAGCGTATGGATTGAAGCCATACTTGCTCGAAGGGTGTCCCTTTAAGAGTTTCTAAAAAGGGCAACAGATTTTCCACTGCTCTAATGAAGCAGTGTAATTTGACGGGGTTACCGTCGAATTGCGGCAATTCGCGGATTGCCTGGGGCGTTTGCATCGCCTTTAGGATTTTCTCCGCCTTGTCGAACATTACCGCTGTTTGAGCAATTCTGGCGGCTTCTTCGTGTTCATTTAAATTTTTTGATCGGTTCTGTTGCTGTGGGGAAAATGATGTTGCTTGCGTTAACTTATATATATAGAATTAATCGAGCAAAAATTTGAAAAATTCAATTCGCATGTGTTCTAAAATTTCATATTGACAACAAGTATTGTTAGTTCATTTGATGTTTGCGGTAACGAAATTGATCTTCGTTTGAAAGTGGAAATGGATTTTAAAGTGATAAAACGCACTCCTACATCGTCTTCTATCTATATAAATAAAACTGTATCGATGAAAACGTGGATGTGATAACGAAAAATAAGTTTTTAGCAGGACGAAGTTTGCCGGGTCAACTAGTCATGAATAAATGTTTGGAACCAAACATTTTGTCCACCATCTGGAAAACTCCGGAAGTCAATCCTATTTCCAAACCCGACAAAGAACCTTCAATAAAAATTTTCGTAGTTACCTTCAATATGAAGGGTGTGTCACATCAAATTGCATCACGGAAAAAACGCTGTAGGAATTCGCCCAGTAGACCGGTCCTTTTGAAAATTTTAGACAGTAAAATAAAAACTATTAAACAACTTTTGGCATTTTCTTTTTATTCATACTTCGAGCCCAAGCCCGTATGCTCGCACCTTCCTCTTTACCCCGTCCATAAGGTTCTGTACAACGTCAGGTTGTAGTTTTTTTTTAACAGAAATCCATTTTCTCTTGAAGTCCGCCTCCGATTTGACAACTTTTGGGTTCTTCCGG